>NW_028122989.1:0-195846 GCF_965194805.1 Balaenoptera borealis
GGGGGAAACCGTCCATTTTCCAGACTGCAGCTAACGTCGAGTGACTGCTCGCCAGAACGAGCCGGTAGCTAAGTACACCCAGAAGGAACACTACGCACCGGCTTTCTCCTTGCTCCTCAGCGGCAGCCCTGAGAGACACACTAGGCCATTACACCTAAGACCTTCTACACCTCTGTTCGGGGAGCACTTTTGAATGTCTTGGCTATCTAGCTATCCAACAAAGAAAAGAGTGTGTTGCCTCTCACTCGGCATGCAAAGAGATGATCCGGAGGGCTTTGGTAGCGGCACGGTGCTCAGGGGGCCAAGAAGAGTACTCGGTACACAGTGTTCTTCCAGGGGACATGCTGAGGCAGCGGGGGTCCTGGGAAAGGCCCACGAACATTCATGCACTACTTGCCTAAGGTTTCGTGGAAAGCCTCTGCACGCCTCAGTTCGTGGAGGGAATACCTGAACCTTACTTTGGTCCTCGCGGAACAGCACAGTGTTCCCTTTATGTATATAGGGCGCCGGGAGGCCTCCTGCACGGTACAGAAAGCAGAGTGTTTCTCTAGGAGAGCTCCCTTTCCCTCACATAGCCATTCTACTTGTGAAGAGAACACGAGCAACCACACTGTGTCTCAGGACGCTCTGAGGCCGCACTTTCAGCTCTCCCGCTGGGAAAGTAATGCTCTTCGCTCTAGGTAACCAATATCAAAATTGAACCCAGCACATGCACCTGTAGTTTCTGACCAACCAAGAGAGACTCAAGCAGCACGCTGGACCTTCCCTGATAAAACTTTGGCGCCAAGGGGCTCCGGCATGGGCTGAATGGCTTCAAGGACACGATTCCCGGGGATAGGCCAAATGGTCCCTGTAGCTCAGAAAACCCGAGGTAGCGTTCAAGGGGCAAATTGTACGTTTGTCGGGCTGCCTCTGTAGTCGGCCTTCTGCTTGGCAGAGAGAAGACGGCAGGTAAGGGTTCCCAGTCTGAACAATAACCACAGCGTTTTGTCATTGCAGCAGTGGTCCAGCAGTGGGGACCTTTTGCATTACACCTGAGACCTGCTAGGCCTGTGCTCGGGAGGCCTGTTGAAAGCCTGGCAATCTCCATGGGCACCGAAGAGAGAGAGCAGAGCGTTGCCTTTCCTTCTCCATGCAGAGAAATGATCCGAAGGGGCCTAGGGACCTGTGTTTGGGTAGGTCGCCTAAGAAGAGGCATTGGGTACACAGTGTTTTTCCACGCCCAGGGGGTGAGGACCCAGGAGTCCTAGGAGTCCTGAGCGGCACACTAGCGTTAAGCCACTGCCATGACTAAGGCTTCTGGGCAAATGCTGCCTGCCTGCCAGCACTGTGGCTGCCGTCCTGGACTTTGTTTTGATCTTGGTGATCAGCGTAGATCGCCCTGTATGTAAAGGGGGCTCTGGCATGCCTCAGGCAAGGAAGTGGAAACACCTTTTGTCTTTCCTGTAAAGCACCCTTTCCTTTGAGGCACATTCCAGCACGCAAGGAAGGACTCGCAGAACGCCCTATGTAGGCACCTTGGAGGCTACGAGGATTCCTCGTTCAACTAGGGAATTCCTCCGTTTCTCATAAGGCCCCAGTATCAAAGTTGAACCCAGCCCACGTACGTGTCGTTTCTGAAGAACCAAAAGAGGCACGAGGAGCACTGTGCTACCTTCTCAGAATAATGTTTTATTTAGGCAGGGAGATTTGCACTGTGCGGCTGACCTAAGCGATTTAAGGCGCTAGGGAGGTCTAGGTGGCCTTGAACCTGCCAAAAGACTAGCAGGGCTCAGGAGGAAACGGTTGATTTTCCAGGCTGCATCTAAAAGTCGTGTTTCTGCTTGGCAGAGAGAGACGGCAGGTGTGTAAAGCGAGAAGGAACACGAAGCACAGAGTTGTTTCACTGCAGCTCAGGGTCCGCCCTGAGAGCCACTGGCATTACACCGAGGACTTTCCAGAACTCTGGTCGGGGCACATTTGAAAGACTTGTCAGTCTATCGATCCAACGAAGAAAACACTGCCTTGCCTTCCACGGTGCACTCAAAGAGACGACCCGGAGTACCCAGGTAGCGGCACGGTGCGCAGTCGGCCAAGAAGAGTCACTGAGCACACAGCGTTCTTCCAAGGGACATGGTGAGGCGGCGGGAGTCCTAGGAAGGGCACACTGGCCTGAATGCCCTACCTTCCCGGCCGGGGTCATGGAACTCGTTTGCACACGGCCACCCGTGGATGGAAACCCGGACATTACGTTGAGCCTGGGGGACAGGTCTGCTTTTCCCGTTATGTGAAGAGGGCTGCTGGAGGCCTCCTGCCACGAGTAGGAAACACTGTGTTAATCGAGGAAAGCTGCCTCTCCCTCAGTCGGCCTTGCCACTGTGTAGAGATGACGGGCAACCGCATTGGTTTTCACTTAAGTTGGAGGCCGCAGGTGGCCTGCTTTCCCGTTGGGAAAATAACGCTTCCCTCCTTAGGTCCCGATGCCAGACTTGGCACAGCCCACGGACGGGTAGTTTCTGAGCAACGAAAAGAGACTCACGCAGCCCCCTGGACCTTCCCTGATAAAACTTTGGCACGAAGGGAGTTCTGCTTGGGCTGAGTGGCGTGACCGACATAATTCCTTGGGTTAGGCCAAAGTGTCCTTTTCCCTTACAAAAGCTTAGGCAGTGTTGCAGGGGCAACAAGTCCGTATGTCAGGCTGCATCTAAAGTCGACTGTCTGCTTGGCGAGCGAGGGCAGGCTGGCGTTCCCAGGATGAACAGCGAGCCGAGGGTTTTTCCCATTGCAGTTCGGGTTCAGCGGCGGGGACCACCTGCAGTACACCTAAGACCTGCTAGACCTGTGCTCGGGAGGACTTTCGAAAGACTGGCAATCCACCTGTGCGACCAAGAGAGCGGTGTTTTGCCTTTCACTCTTCATTCCAAGAGATGATCCGAAGGGCCTAGGCCCCTGTATGTTGGTAGGTCGCCTAAGAAGTGGCATCCGGTACACACTGTGTTTCCATGAGACGTGGTGAGGACGCGGGCGTCCCAGGAGTCCTGCAAAGCACACTAGCGTTTAGCCACTGCTTTGAGTGAGGCTCCCTGGGAAACGCTGCATGGCTGCCCGGCGCTGTGGATGCAATTCCCGGACCTTGCCTTCAGCTTGGCGCTCAGCGTAGTGTTCCTTTTAGGTAGAGGCGACCCTGGGGTGCCTCAGGAGTGGACGTGGAAACACACTATGCCTCTCAAGGAAAGCCCACTTTCCTTCCAAAGACATGCCAGCAGGCACGCGTGGGCTGACAGAGCACTGTATTTCAGGCAGCTTTCACGTTGAACCATCCTTCTTTCCAGTTGGGAGGTACTACAGTGCTCTGACGGTCCCAATCTCAAAGTTGAGCACGGCCCCACGTACCCATAGGTTCTCCCGCACCGAAAGGGACACAAGGAGGACTGTGGCCCCTCCTCTGAATAACTTGGTAGCCGGGGTGTGGCGCACTGTGCGAATGGCACGAAATATTGGAGGGGCTAGGTCGAGTGAGTTAGGTGTCCCTGCAGCTGCCAAAAGCCTAGCAGTGTGCAGGGGGAAACCGTCCATTTTCCAGACTGCAGCTAACGTCGAGTGACTGCTCGCCAGAACGAGCCGGTAGCTAAGTACACCCAGAAGGAACACTACGCACCGGCTTTCTCCTTGCTCCTCAGCGGCAGCCCTGAGAGACACACTAGGCCATTACACCTAAGACCTTCTACACCTCTGTTCGGGGAGCACTTTTGAATGTCTTGGCTATCTAGCTATCCAACAAAGAAAAGAGTGTGTTGCCTCTCACTCGGCATGCAAAGAGATGATCCGGAGGGCTTTGGTAGCGGCACGGTGCTCAGGGGGCCAAGAAGAGTACTCGGTACACAGTGTTCTTCCAGGGGACATGCTGAGGCAGCGGGGGTCCTGGGAAAGGCCCACGAACATTCATGCACTACTTGCCTAAGGTTTCGTGGAAAGCCTCTGCACGCCTCAGTTCGTGGAGGGAATACCTGAACCTTACTTTGGTCCTCGCGGAACAGCACAGTGTTCCCTTTATGTATATAGGGCGCCGGGAGGCCTCCTGCACGGTACAGAAAGCAGAGTGTTTCTCTAGGAGAGCTCCCTTTCCCTCACATAGCCATTCTACTTGTGAAGAGAACACGAGCAACCACACTGTGTCTCAGGACGCTCTGAGGCCGCACTTTCAGCTCTCCCGCTGGGAAAGTAATGCTCTTCGCTCTAGGTAACCAATATCAAAATTGAACCCAGCACATGCACCTGTAGTTTCTGACCAACCAAGAGAGACTCAAGCAGCACGCTGGACCTTCCCTGATAAAACTTTGGCGCCAAGGGGCTCCGGCATGGGCTGAATGGCTTCAAGGACACGATTCCCGGGGATAGGCCAAATGGTCCCTGTAGCTCAGAAAACCCGAGGTAGCGTTCAAGGGGCAAATTGTACGTTTGTCGGGCTGCCTCTGTAGTCGGCCTTCTGCTTGGCAGAGAGAAGACGGCAGGTAAGGGTTCCCAGTCTGAACAATAACCACAGCGTTTTGTCATTGCAGCAGTGGTCCAGCAGTGGGGACCTTTTGCATTACACCTGAGACCTGCTAGGCCTGTGCTCGGGAGGCCTGTTGAAAGCCTGGCAATCTCCATGGGCACCGAAGAGAGAGAGCAGAGCGTTGCCTTTCCTTCTCCATGCAGAGAAATGATCCGAAGGGGCCTAGGGACCTGTGTTTGGGTAGGTCGCCTAAGAAGAGGCATTGGGTACACAGTGTTTTTCCACGCCCAGGGGGTGAGGACCCAGGAGTCCTAGGAGTCCTGAGCGGCACACTAGCGTTAAGCCACTGCCATGACTAAGGCTTCTGGGCAAATGCTGCCTGCCTGCCAGCACTGTGGCTGCCGTCCTGGACTTTGTTTTGATCTTGGTGATCAGCGTAGATCGCCCTGTATGTAAAGGGGGCTCTGGCATGCCTCAGGCAAGGAAGTGGAAACACCTTTTGTCTTTCCTGTAAAGCACCCTTTCCTTTGAGGCACATTCCAGCACGCAAGGAAGGACTCGCAGAACGCCCTATGTAGGCACCTTGGAGGCTACGAGGATTCCTCGTTCAACTAGGGAATTCCTCCGTTTCTCATAAGGCCCCAGTATCAAAGTTGAACCCAGCCCACGTACGTGTCGTTTCTGAAGAACCAAAAGAGGCACGAGGAGCACTGTGCTACCTTCTCAGAATAATGTTTTATTTAGGCAGGGAGATTTGCACTGTGCGGCTGACCTAAGCGATTTAAGGCGCTAGGGAGGTCTAGGTGGCCTTGAACCTGCCAAAAGACTAGCAGGGCTCAGGAGGAAACGGTTGATTTTCCAGGCTGCATCTAAAAGTCGTGTTTCTGCTTGGCAGAGAGAGACGGCAGGTGTGTAAAGCGAGAAGGAACACGAAGCACAGAGTTGTTTCACTGCAGCTCAGGGTCCGCCCTGAGAGCCACTGGCATTACACCGAGGACTTTCCAGAACTCTGGTCGGGGCACATTTGAAAGACTTGTCAGTCTATCGATCCAACGAAGAAAACACTGCCTTGCCTTCCACGGTGCACTCAAAGAGACGACCCGGAGTACCCAGGTAGCGGCACGGTGCGCAGTCGGCCAAGAAGAGTCACTGAGCACACAGCGTTCTTCCAAGGGACATGGTGAGGCGGCGGGAGTCCTAGGAAGGGCACACTGGCCTGAATGCCCTACCTTCCCGGCCGGGGTCATGGAAATCGTTTGCACACGGCCACCCGTGGATGGAAACCCGGACATTACGTTGAGCCTGGGGGACAGGTCTGCTTTTCCCGTTATGTGAAGAGGGCTGCTGGAGGCCTCCTGCCACGAGTAGGAAACACTGTGTTAATCGAGGAAAGCTGCCTCTCCCTCAGTCGGCCTTGCCACTGTGTAGAGATGACGGGCAACCGCATTGGTTTTCACTTAAGTTGGAGGCCGCAGGTGGCCTGCTTTCCCGTTGGGAAAATAACGCTTCCCTCCTTAGGTCCCGATGCCAGACTTGGCACAGCCCACGGACGGGTAGTTTCTGAGCAACGAAAAGAGACTCACGCAGCCCCCTGGACCTTCCCTGATAAAACTTTGGCACGAAGGGAGTTCTGCTTGGGCTGAGTGGCGTGACCGACATAATTCCTTGGGTTAGGCCAAAGTGTCCTTTTCCCTTACAAAAGCTTAGGCAGTGTTGCAGGGGCAACAAGTCCGTATGTCAGGCTGCATCTAAAGTCGACTGTCTGCTTGGCGAGCGAGGGCAGGCTGGCGTTCCCAGGATGAACAGCGAGCCGAGGGTTTTTCCCATTGCAGTTCGGGTTCAGCGGCGGGGACCACCTGCAGTACACCTAAGACCTGCTAGACCTGTGCTCGGGAGGACTTTCGAAAGACTGGCAATCCACCTGTGCGACCAAGAGAGCGGTGTTTTGCCTTTCACTCTTCATTCCAAGAGATGATCCGAAGGGCCTAGGCCCCTGTATGTTGGTAGGTCGCCTAAGAAGTGGCATCCGGTACACACTGTGTTTCCATGAGACGTGGTGAGGACGCGGGCGTCCCAGGAGTCCTGCAAAGCACACTAGCGTTTAGCCACTGCTTTGAGTGAGGCTCCCTGGGAAACGCTGCATGGCTGCCCGGCGCTGTGGATGCAATTCCCGGACCTTGCCTTCAGCTTGGCGCTCAGCGTAGTGTTCCTTTTAGGTAGAGGCGACCCTGGGGTGCCTCAGGAGTGGACGTGGAAACACACTATGCCTCTCAAGGAAAGCCCACTTTCCTTCCAAAGACATGCCAGCAGGCACGCGTGGGCTGACAGAGCACTGTATTTCAGGCAGCTTTCACGTTGAACCATCCTTCTTTCCAGTTGGGAGGTACTACAGTGCTCTGACGGTCCCAATCTCAAAGTTGAGCACGGCCCCACGTACCCATAGGTTCTCCCGCACCGAAAGGGACACAAGGAGGACTGTGGCCCCTCCTCTGAATAACTTGGTAGCCGGGGTGTGGCGCACTGTGCGAATGGCACGAAATATTGGAGGGGCTAGGTCGAGTGAGTTAGGTGTCCCTGCAGCTGCCAAAAGCCTAGCAGTGTGCAGGGGGAAACCGTCCATTTTCCAGACTGCAGCTAACGTCGAGTGACTGCTCGCCAGAACGAGCCGGTAGCTAAGTACACCCAGAAGGAACACTACGCACCGGCTTTCTCCTTGCTCCTCAGCGGCAGCCCTGAGAGACACACTAGGCCATTACACCTAAGACCTTCTACACCTCTGTTCGGGGAGCACTTTTGAATGTCTTGGCTATCTAGCTATCCAACAAAGAAAAGAGTGTGTTGCCTCTCACTCGGCATGCAAAGAGATGATCCGGAGGGCTTTGGTAGCGGCACGGTGCTCAGGGGGCCAAGAAGAGTACTCGGTACACAGTGTTCTTCCAGGGGACATGCTGAGGCAGCGGGGGTCCTGGGAAAGGCCCACGAACATTCATGCACTACTTGCCTAAGGTTTCGTGGAAAGCCTCTGCACGCCTCAGTTCGTGGAGGGAATACCTGAACCTTACTTTGGTCCTCGCGGAACAGCACAGTGTTCCCTTTATGTATATAGGGCGCCGGGAGGCCTCCTGCACGGTACAGAAAGCAGAGTGTTTCTCTAGGAGAGCTCCCTTTCCCTCACATAGCCATTCTACTTGTGAAGAGAACACGAGCAACCACACTGTGTCTCAGGACGCTCTGAGGCCGCACTTTCAGCTCTCCCGCTGGGAAAGTAATGCTCTTCGCTCTAGGTAACCAATATCAAAATTGAACCCAGCACATGCACCTGTAGTTTCTGACCAACCAAGAGAGACTCAAGCAGCACGCTGGACCTTCCCTGATAAAACTTTGGCGCCAAGGGGCTCCGGCATGGGCTGAATGGCTTCAAGGACACGATTCCCGGGGATAGGCCAAATGGTCCCTGTAGCTCAGAAAACCCGAGGTAGCGTTCAAGGGGCAAATTGTACGTTTGTCGGGCTGCCTCTGTAGTCGGCCTTCTGCTTGGCAGAGAGAAGACGGCAGGTAAGGGTTCCCAGTCTGAACAATAACCACAGCGTTTTGTCATTGCAGCAGTGGTCCAGCAGTGGGGACCTTTTGCATTACACCTGAGACCTGCTAGGCCTGTGCTCGGGAGGCCTGTTGAAAGCCTGGCAATCTCCATGGGCACCGAAGAGAGAGAGCAGAGCGTTGCCTTTCCTTCTCCATGCAGAGAAATGATCCGAAGGGGCCTAGGGACCTGTGTTTGGGTAGGTCGCCTAAGAAGAGGCATTGGGTACACAGTGTTTTTCCACGCCCAGGGGGTGAGGACCCAGGAGTCCTAGGAGTCCTGAGCGGCACACTAGCGTTAAGCCACTGCCATGACTAAGGCTTCTGGGCAAATGCTGCCTGCCTGCCAGCACTGTGGCTGCCGTCCTGGACTTTGTTTTGATCTTGGTGATCAGCGTAGATCGCCCTGTATGTAAAGGGGGCTCTGGCATGCCTCAGGCAAGGAAGTGGAAACACCTTTTGTCTTTCCTGTAAAGCACCCTTTCCTTTGAGGCACATTCCAGCACGCAAGGAAGGACTCGCAGAACGCCCTATGTAGGCACCTTGGAGGCTACGAGGATTCCTCGTTCAACTAGGGAATTCCTCCGTTTCTCATAAGGCCCCAGTATCAAAGTTGAACCCAGCCCACGTACGTGTCGTTTCTGAAGAACCAAAAGAGGCACGAGGAGCACTGTGCTACCTTCTCAGAATAATGTTTTATTTAGGCAGGGAGATTTGCACTGTGCGGCTGACCTAAGCGATTTAAGGCGCTAGGGAGGTCTAGGTGGCCTTGAACCTGCCAAAAGACTAGCAGGGCTCAGGAGGAAACGGTTGATTTTCCAGGCTGCATCTAAAAGTCGTGTTTCTGCTTGGCAGAGAGAGACGGCAGGTGTGTAAAGCGAGAAGGAACACGAAGCACAGAGTTGTTTCACTGCAGCTCAGGGTCCGCCCTGAGAGCCACTGGCATTACACCGAGGACTTTCCAGAACTCTGGTCGGGGCACATTTGAAAGACTTGTCAGTCTATCGATCCAACGAAGAAAACACTGCCTTGCCTTCCACGGTGCACTCAAAGAGACGACCCGGAGTACCCAGGTAGCGGCACGGTGCGCAGTCGGCCAAGAAGAGTCACTGAGCACACAGCGTTCTTCCAAGGGACATGGTGAGGCGGCGGGAGTCCTAGGAAGGGCACACTGGCCTGAATGCCCTACCTTCCCGGCCGGGGTCATGGAACTCGTTTGCACACGGCCACCCGTGGATGGAAACCCGGACATTACGTTGAGCCTGGGGGACAGGTCTGCTTTTCCCGTTATGTGAAGAGGGCTGCTGGAGGCCTCCTGCCACGAGTAGGAAACACTGTGTTAATCGAGGAAAGCTGCCTCTCCCTCAGTCGGCCTTGCCACTGTGTAGAGATGACGGGCAACCGCATTGGTTTTCACTTAAGTTGGAGGCCGCAGGTGGCCTGCTTTCCCGTTGGGAAAATAACGCTTCCCTCCTTAGGTCCCGATGCCAGACTTGGCACAGCCCACGGACGGGTAGTTTCTGAGCAACGAAAAGAGACTCACGCAGCCCCCTGGACCTTCCCTGATAAAACTTTGGCACGAAGGGAGTTCTGCTTGGGCTGAGTGGCGTGACCGACATAATTCCTTGGGTTAGGCCAAAGTGTCCTTTTCCCTTACAAAAGCTTAGGCAGTGTTGCAGGGGCAACAAGTCCGTATGTCAGGCTGCATCTAAAGTCGACTGTCTGCTTGGCGAGCGAGGGCAGGCTGGCGTTCCCAGGATGAACAGCGAGCCGAGGGTTTTTCCCATTGCAGTTCGGGTTCAGCGGCGGGGACCACCTGCAGTACACCTAAGACCTGCTAGACCTGTGCTCGGGAGGACTTTCGAAAGACTGGCAATCCACCTGTGCGACCAAGAGAGCGGTGTTTTGCCTTTCACTCTTCATTCCAAGAGATGATCCGAAGGGCCTAGGCCCCTGTATGTTGGTAGGTCGCCTAAGAAGTGGCATCCGGTACACACTGTGTTTCCATGAGACGTGGTGAGGACGCGGGCGTCCCAGGAGTCCTGCAAAGCACACTAGCGTTTAGCCACTGCTTTGAGTGAGGCTCCCTGGGAAACGCTGCATGGCTGCCCGGCGCTGTGGATGCAATTCCCGGACCTTGCCTTCAGCTTGGCGCTCAGCGTAGTGTTCCTTTTAGGTAGAGGCGACCCTGGGGTGCCTCAGGAGTGGACGTGGAAACACACTATGCCTCTCAAGGAAAGCCCACTTTCCTTCCAAAGACATGCCAGCAGGCACGCGTGGGCTGACAGAGCACTGTATTTCAGGCAGCTTTCACGTTGAACCATCCTTCTTTCCAGTTGGGAGGTACTACAGTGCTCTGAAGGTCCCAATCTCAAAGTTGAGCACGGCCCCACGTACCCATAGGTTCTCCCGCACCGAAAGGGACACAAGGAGGACTGTGGCCCCTCCTCTGAATAACTTGGTAGCCGGGGTGTGGCGCACTGTGCGAATGGCACGAAATATTGGAGGGGCTAGGTCGAGTGAGTTAGGTGTCCCTGCAGCTGCCAAAAGCCTAGCAGTGTGCAGGGGGAAACCGTCCATTTTCCAGACTGCAGCTAACGTCGAGTGACTGCTCGCCAGAACGAGCCGGTAGCTAAGTACACCCAGAAGGAACACTACGCACCGGCTTTCTCCTTGCTCCTCAGCGGCAGCCCTGAGAGACACACTAGGCCATTACACCTAAGACCTTCTACACCTCTGTTCGGGGAGCACTTTTGAATGTCTTGGCTATCTAGCTATCCAACAAAGAAAAGAGTGTGTTGCCTCTCACTCGGCATGCAAAGAGATGATCCGGAGGGCTTTGGTAGCGGCACGGTGCTCAGGGGGCCAAGAAGAGTACTCGGTACACAGTGTTCTTCCAGGGGACATGCTGAGGCAGCGGGGGTCCTGGGAAAGGCCCACGAACATTCATGCACTACTTGCCTAAGGTTTCGTGGAAAGCCTCTGCACGCCTCAGTTCGTGGAGGGAATACCTGAACCTTACTTTGGTCCTCGCGGAACAGCACAGTGTTCCCTTTATGTATATAGGGCGCCGGGAGGCCTCCTGCACGGTACAGAAAGCAGAGTGTTTCTCTAGGAGAGCTCCCTTTCCCTCACATAGCCATTCTACTTGTGAAGAGAACACGAGCAACCACACTGTGTCTCAGGACGCTCTGAGGCCGCACTTTCAGCTCTCCCGCTGGGAAAGTAATGCTCTTCGCTCTAGGTAACCAATATCAAAATTGAACCCAGCACATGCACCTGTAGTTTCTGACCAACCAAGAGAGACTCAAGCAGCACGCTGGACCTTCCCTGATAAAACTTTGGCGCCAAGGGGCTCCGGCATGGGCTGAATGGCTTCAAGGACACGATTCCCGGGGATAGGCCAAATGGTCCCTGTAGCTCAGAAAACCCGAGGTAGCGTTCAAGGGGCAAATTGTACGTTTGTCGGGCTGCCTCTGTAGTCGGCCTTCTGCTTGGCAGAGAGAAGACGGCAGGTAAGGGTTCCCAGTCTGAACAATAACCACAGCGTTTTGTCATTGCAGCAGTGGTCCAGCAGTGGGGACCTTTTGCATTACACCTGAGACCTGCTAGGCCTGTGCTCGGGAGGCCTGTTGAAAGCCTGGCAATCTCCATGGGCACCGAAGAGAGAGAGCAGAGCGTTGCCTTTCCTTCTCCATGCAGAGAAATGATCCGAAGGGGCCTAGGGACCTGTGTTTGGGTAGGTCGCCTAAGAAGAGGCATTGGGTACACAGTGTTTTTCCACGCCCAGGGGGTGAGGACCCAGGAGTCCTAGGAGTCCTGAGCGGCACACTAGCGTTAAGCCACTGCCATGACTAAGGCTTCTGGGCAAATGCTGCCTGCCTGCCAGCACTGTGGCTGCCGTCCTGGACTTTGTTTTGATCTTGGTGATCAGCGTAGATCGCCCTGTATGTAAAGGGGGCTCTGGCATGCCTCAGGCAAGGAAGTGGAAACACCTTTTGTCTTTCCTGTAAAGCACCCTTTCCTTTGAGGCACATTCCAGCACGCAAGGAAGGACTCGCAGAACGCCCTATGTAGGCACCTTGGAGGCTACGAGGATTCCTCGTTCAACTAGGGAATTCCTCCGTTTCTCATAAGGCCCCAGTATCAAAGTTGAACCCAGCCCACGTACGTGTCGTTTCTGAAGAACCAAAAGAGGCACGAGGAGCACTGTGCTACCTTCTCAGAATAATGTTTTATTTAGGCAGGGAGATTTGCACTGTGCGGCTGACCTAAGCGATTTAAGGCGCTAGGGAGGTCTAGGTGGCCTTGAACCTGCCAAAAGACTAGCAGGGCTCAGGAGGAAACGGTTGATTTTCCAGGCTGCATCTAAAAGTCGTGTTTCTGCTTGGCAGAGAGAGACGGCAGGTGTGTAAAGCGAGAAGGAACACGAAGCACAGAGTTGTTTCACTGCAGCTCAGGGTCCGCCCTGAGAGCCACTGGCATTACACCGAGGACTTTCCAGAACTCTGGTCGGGGCACATTTGAAAGACTTGTCAGTCTATCGATCCAACGAAGAAAACACTGCCTTGCCTTCCACGGTGCACTCAAAGAGACGACCCGGAGTACCCAGGTAGCGGCACGGTGCGCAGTCGGCCAAGAAGAGTCACTGAGCACACAGCGTTCTTCCAAGGGACATGGTGAGGCGGCGGGAGTCCTAGGAAGGGCACACTGGCCTGAATGCCCTACCTTCCCGGCCGGGGTCATGGAACTCGTTTGCACACGGCCACCCGTGGATGGAAACCCGGACATTACGTTGAGCCTGGGGGACAGGTCTGCTTTTCCCGTTATGTGAAGAGGGCTGCTGGAGGCCTCCTGCCACGAGTAGGAAACACTGTGTTAATCGAGGAAAGCTGCCTCTCCCTCAGTCGGCCTTGCCACTGTGTAGAGATGACGGGCAACCGCATTGGTTTTCACTTAAGTTGGAGGCCGCAGGTGGCCTGCTTTCCCGTTGGGAAAATAACGCTTCCCTCCTTAGGTCCCGATGCCAGACTTGGCACAGCCCACGGACGGGTAGTTTCTGAGCAACGAAAAGAGACTCACGCAGCCCCCTGGACCTTCCCTGATAAAACTTTGGCACGAAGGGAGTTCTGCTTGGGCTGAGTGGCGTGACCGACATAATTCCTTGGGTTAGGCCAAAGTGTCCTTTTCCCTTACAAAAGCTTAGGCAGTGTTGCAGGGGCAACAAGTCCGTATGTCAGGCTGCATCTAAAGTCGACTGTCTGCTTGGCGAGCGAGGGCAGGCTGGCGTTCCCAGGATGAACAGCGAGCCGAGGGTTTTTCCCATTGCAGTTCGGGTTCAGCGGCGGGGACCACCTGCAGTACACCTAAGACCTGCTAGACCTGTGCTCGGGAGGACTTTCGAAAGACTGGCAATCCACCTGTGCGACCAAGAGAGCGGTGTTTTGCCTTTCACTCTTCATTCCAAGAGATGATCCGAAGGGCCTAGGCCCCTGTATGTTGGTAGGTCGCCTAAGAAGTGGCATCCGGTACACACTGTGTTTCCATGAGACGTGGTGAGGACGCGGGCGTCCCAGGAGTCCTGCAAAGCACACTAGCGTTTAGCCACTGCTTTGAGTGAGGCTCCCTGGGAAACGCTGCATGGCTGCCCGGCGCTGTGGATGCAATTCCCGGACCTTGCCTTCAGCTTGGCGCTCAGCGTAGTGTTCCTTTTAGGTAGAGGCGACCCTGGGGTGCCTCAGGAGTGGACGTGGAAACACACTATGCCTCTCAAGGAAAGCCCACTTTCCTTCCAAAGACATGCCAGCAGGCACGCGTGGGCTGACAGAGCACTGTATTTCAGGCAGCTTTCACGTTGAACCATCCTTCTTTCCAGTTGGGAGGTACTACAGTGCTCTGACGGTCCCAATCTCAAAGTTGAGCACGGCCCCACGTACCCATAGGTTCTCCCGCACCGAAAGGGACACAAGGAGGACTGTGGCCCCTCCTCTGAATAACTTGGTAGCCGGGGTGTGGCGCACTGTGCGAATGGCACGAAATATTGGAGGGGCTAGGTCGAGTGAGTTAGGTGTCCCTGCAGCTGCCAAAAGCCTAGCAGTGTGCAGGGGGAAACCGTCCATTTTCCAGACTGCAGCTAACGTCGAGTGACTGCTCGCCAGAACGAGCCGGTAGCTAAGTACACCCAGAAGGAACACTACGCACCGGCTTTCTCCTTGCTCCTCAGCGGCAGCCCTGAGAGACACACTAGGCCATTACACCTAAGACCTTCTACACCTCTGTTCGGGGAGCACTTTTGAATGTCTTGGCTATCTAGCTATCCAACAAAGAAAAGAGTGTGTTGCCTCTCACTCGGCATGCAAAGAGATGATCCGGAGGGCTTTGGTAGCGGCACGGTGCTCAGGGGGCCAAGAAGAGTACTCGGTACACAGTGTTCTTCCAGGGGACCTGCTGAGGCAGCGGGGGTCCTGGGAAAGGCCCACGAACATTCATGCACTACTTGCCTAAGGTTTCGTGGAAAGCCTCTGCACGCCTCAGTTCGTGGAGGGAATACCTGAACCTTACTTTGGTCCTCGCGGAACAGCACAGTGTTCCCTTTGTGTATATAGGGCGCCGGGAGGCCTCCTGCACGGTACAGAAAGCAGAGTGTTTCTCTAGGAGAGCTCCCTTTCCCTCACATAGCCATTCTACTTGTGAAGAGAACACGAGCAACCACACTGTGTCTCAGGACGCTCTGAGGCCGCACTTTCAGCTCTCCCGCTGGGAAAGTAATGCTCTTCGCTCTAGGTAACCAATATCAAAATTGAACCCAGCACATGCACCTGTAGTTTCTGACCAACCAAGAGAGACTCAAGCAGCACGCTGGACCTTCCCTGATAAAACTTTGGCGCCAAGGGGCTCCGGCATGGGCTGAATGGCTTCAAGGACACGATTCCCGGGGATAGGCCAAATGGTCCCTGTAGCTCAGAAAACCCGAGGTAGCGTTCAAGGGGCAAATTGTACGTTTGTCGGGCTGCCTCTGTAGTCGGCCTTCTGCTTGGCAGAGAGAAGACGGCAGGTAAGGGTTCCCAGTCTGAACAATAACCACAGCGTTTTGTCATTGCAGCAGTGGTCCAGCAGTGGGGACCTTTTGCATTACACCTGAGACCTGCTAGGCCTGTGCTCGGGAGGCCTGTTGAAAGCCTGGCAATCTCCATGGGCACCGAAGAGAGAGAGCAGAGCGTTGCCTTTCCTTCTCCATGCAGAGAAATGATCCGAAGGGGCCTAGGGACCTGTGTTTGGGTAGGTCGCCTAAGAAGAGGCATTGGGTACACAGTGTTTTTCCACGCCCAGGGGGTGAGGACCCAGGAGTCCTAGGAGTCCTGAGCGGCACACTAGCGTTAAGCCACTGCCATGACTAAGGCTTCTGGGCAAATGCTGCCTGCCTGCCAGCACTGTGGCTGCCATCCTGGACTTTGTTTTGATCTTGGTGATCAGCGTAGATCGCCCTGTATGTAAAGGGGGCTCTGGCATGCCTCAGGCAAGGAAGTGGAAACACCTTTTGTCTTTCCTGTAAAGCACCCTTTCCTTTGAGGCACATTCCAGCACGCAAGGAAGGACTCGCAGAACGCCCTATGTAGGCACCTTGGAGGCTACGAGGATTCCTCGTTCAACTAGGGAATTCCTCCGTTTCTCATAAGGCCCCAGTATCAAAGTTGAACCCAGCCCACGTACGTGTCGTTTCTGAAGAACCAAAAGAGGCACGAGGAGCACTGTGCTACCTTCTCAGAATAATGTTTTATTTAGGCAGGGAGATTTGCACTGTGCGGCTGACCTAAGCGATTTAAGGCGCTAGGGAGGTCTAGGTGGCCTTGAACCTGCCAAAAGACTAGCAGGGCTCAGGAGGAAACGGTTGATTTTCCAGGCTGCATCTAAAAGTCGTGTTTCTGCTTGGCAGAGAGAGACGGCAGGTGTGTAAAGCGAGAAGGAACACGAAGCACAGAGTTGTTTCACTGCAGCTCAGGGTCCGCCCTGAGAGCCACTGGCATTACACCGAGGACTTTCCAGAACTCTGGTCGGGGCACATTTGAAAGACTTGTCAGTCTATCGATCCAACGAAGAAAACACTGCCTTGCCTTCCACGGTGCACTCAAAGAGACGACCCGGAGTACCCAGGTAGCGGCACGGTGCGCAGTCGGCCAAGAAGAGTCACTGAGCACACAGCGTTCTTCCAAGGGACATGGTGAGGCGGCGGGAGTCCTAGGAAGGGCACACTGGCCTGAATGCCCTACCTTCCCGGCCGGGGTCATGGAACTCGTTTGCACACGGCCACCCGTGGATGGAAACCCGGACATTACGTTGAGCCTGGGGGACAGGTCTGCTTTTCCCGTTATGTGAAGAGGGCTGCTGGAGGCCTCCTGCCACGAGTAGGAAACACTGTGTTAATCGAGGAAAGCTGCCTCTCCCTCAGTCGGCCTTGCCACTGTGTAGAGATGACGGGCAACCGCATTGGTTTTCACTTAAGTTGGAGGCCGCAGGTGGCCTGCTTTCCCGTTGGGAAAATAACGCTTCCCTCCTTAGGTCCCGATGCCAGACTTGGCACAGCCCACGGACGGGTAGTTTCTGAGCAACGAAAAGAGACTCACGCAGCCCCCTGGACCTTCCCTGATAAAACTTTGGCACGAAGGGAGTTCTGCTTGGGCTGAGTGGCGTGACCGACATAATTCCTTGGGTTAGGCCAAAGTGTCCTTTTCCCTTACAAAAGCTTAGGCAGTGTTGCAGGGGCAACAAGTCCGTATGTCAGGCTGCATCTAAAGTCGACTGTCTGCTTGGCGAGCGAGGGCAGGCTGGCGTTCCCAGGATGAACAGCGAGCCGAGGGTTTTTCCCATTGCAGTTCGGGTTCAGCGGCGGGGACCACCTGCAGTACACCTAAGACCTGCTAGACCTGTGCTCGGGAGGACTTTCGAAAGACTGGCAATCCACCTGTGCGACCAAGAGAGCGGTGTTTTGCCTTTCACTCTTCATTCCAAGAGATGATCCGAAGGGCCTAGGCCCCTGTATGTTGGTAGGTCGCCTAAGAAGTGGCATCCGGTACACACTGTGTTTCCATGAGACGTGGTGAGGACGCGGGCGTCCCAGGAGTCCTGCAAAGCACACTAGCGTTTAGCCACTGCTTTGAGTGAGGCTCCCTGGGAAACGCTGCATGGCTGCCCGGCGCTGTGGATGCAATTCCCGGACCTTGCCTTCAGCTTGGCGCTCAGCGTAGTGTTCCTTTTAGGTAGAGGCGACCCTGGGGTGCCTCAGGAGTGGACGTGGAAACACACTATGCCTCTCAAGGAAAGCCCACTTTCCTTCCAAAGACATGCCAGCAGGCACGCGTGGGCTGACAGAGCACTGTATTTCAGGCAGCTTTCACGTTGAACCATCCTTCTTTCCAGTTGGGAGGTACTACAGTGCTCTGACGGTCCCAATCTCAAAGTTGAGCACGGCCCCACGTACCCATAGGTTCTCCCGCACCGAAAGGGACACAAGGAGGACTGTGGCCCCTCCTCTGAATAACTTGGTAGCCGGGGTGTGGCGCACTGTGCGAATGGCACGAAATATTGGAGGGGCTAGGTCGAGTGAGTTAGGTGTCCCTGCAGCTGCCAAAAGCCTAGCAGTGTGCAGGGGGAAACCGTCCATTTTCCAGACTGCAGCTAACGTCGAGTGACTGCTCGCCAGAACGAGCCGGTAGCTAAGTACACCCAGAAGGAACACTACGCACCGGCTTTCTCCTTGCTCCTCAGCGGCAGCCCTGAGAGACACACTAGGCCATTACACCTAAGACCTTCTACACCTCTGTTCGGGGAGCACTTTTGAATGTCTTGGCTATCTAGCTATCCAACAAAGAAAAGAGTGTGTTGCCTCTCACTCGGCATGCAAAGAGATGATCCGGAGGGCTTTGGTAGCGGCACGGTGCTCAGGGGGCCAAGAAGAGTACTCGGTACACAGTGTTCTTCCAGGGGACCTGCTGAGGCAGCGGGGGTCCTGGGAAAGGCCCACGAACATTCATGCACTACTTGCCTAAGGTTTCGTGGAAAGCCTCTGCACGCCTCAGTTCGTGGAGGGAATACCTGAACCTTACTTTGGTCCTCGCGGAACAGCACAGTGTTCCCTTTGTGTATATAGGGCGCCGGGAGGCCTCCTGCACGGTACAGAAAGCAGAGTGTTTCTCTAGGAGAGCTCCCTTTCCCTCACATAGCCATTCTACTTGTGAAGAGAACACGAGCAACCACACTGTGTCTCAGGACGCTCTGAGGCCGCACTTTCAGCTCTCCCGCTGGGAAAGTAATGCTCTTCGCTCTAGGTAACCAATATCAAAATTGAACCCAGCACATGCACCTGTAGTTTCTGACCAACCAAGAGAGACTCAAGCAGCACGCTGGACCTTCCCTGATAAAACTTTGGCGCCAAGGGGCTCCGGCATGGGCTGAATGGCTTCAAGGACACGATTCCCGGGGATAGGCCAAATGGTCCCTGTAGCTCAGAAAACCCGAGGTAGCGTTCAAGGGGCAAATTGTACGTTTGTCGGGCTGCCTCTGTAGTCGGCCTTCTGCTTGGCAGAGAGAAGACGGCAGGTAAGGGTTCCCAGTCTGAACAATAACCACAGCGTTTTGTCATTGCAGCAGTGGTCCAGCAGTGGGGACCTTTTGCATTACACCTGAGACCTGCTAGGCCTGTGCTCGGGAGGCCTGTTGAAAGCCTGGCAATCTCCATGGGCACCGAAGAGAGAGAGCAGAGCGTTGCCTTTCCTTCTCCATGCAGAGAAATGATCCGAAGGGGCCTAGGGACCTGTGTTTGGGTAGGTCGCCTAAGAAGAGGCATTGGGTACACAGTGTTTTTCCACGCCCAGGGGGTGAGGACCCAGGAGTCCTAGGAGTCCTGAGCGGCACACTAGCGTTAAGCCACTGCCATGACTAAGGCTTCTGGGCAAATGCTGCCTGCCTGCCAGCACTGTGGCTGCCGTCCTGGACTTTGTTTTGATCTTGGTGATCAGCGTAGATCGCCCTGTATGTAAAGGGGGCTCTGGCATGCCTCAGGCAAGGAAGTGGAAACACCTTTTGTCTTTCCTGTAAAGCACCCTTTCCTTTGAGGCACATTCCAGCACGCAAGGAAGGACTCGCAGAACGCCCTATGTAGGCACCTTGGAGGCTACGAGGATTCCTCGTTCAACTAGGGAATTCCTCCGTTTCTCATAAGGCCCCAGTATCAAAGTTGAACCCAGCCCACGTACGTGTCGTTTCTGAAGAACCAAAAGAGGCACGAGGAGCACTGTGCTACCTTCTCAGAATAATGTTTTATTTAGGCAGGGAGATTTGCACTGTGCGGCTGACCTAAGCGATTTAAGGCGCTAGGGAGGTCTAGGTGGCCTTGAACCTGCCAAAAGACTAGCAGGGCTCAGGAGGAAACGGTTGATTTTCCAGGCTGCATCTAAAAGTCGTGTTTCTGCTTGGCAGAGAGAGACGGCAGGTGTGTAAAGCGAGAAGGAACACGAAGCACAGAGTTGTTTCACTGCAGCTCAGGGTCCGCCCTGAGAGCCACTGGCATTACACCGAGGACTTTCCAGAACTCTGGTCGGGGCACATTTGAAAGACTTGTCAGTCTATCGATCCAACGAAGAAAACACTGCCTTGCCTTCCACGGTGCACTCAAAGAGACGACCCGGAGTACCCAGGTAGCGGCACGGTGCGCAGTCGGCCAAGAAGAGTCACTGAGCACACAGCGTTCTTCCAAGGGACATGGTGAGGCGGCGGGAGTCCTAGGAAGGGCACACTGGCCTGAATGCCCTACCTTCCCGGCCGGGGTCATGGAACTCGTTTGCACACGGCCACCCGTGGATGGAAACCCGGACATTACGTTGAGCCTGGGGGACAGGTCTGCTTTTCCCGTTATGTGAAGAGGGCTGCTGGAGGCCTCCTGCCACGAGTAGGAAACACTGTGTTAATCGAGGAAAGCTGCCTCTCCCTCAGTCGGCCTTGCCACTGTGTAGAGATGACGGGCAACCGCATTGGTTTTCACTTAAGTTGGAGGCCGCAGGTGGCCTGCTTTCCCGTTGGGAAAATAACGCTTCCCTCCTTAGGTCCCGATGCCAGACTTGGCACAGCCCACGGACGGGTAGTTTCTGAGCAACGAAAAGAGACTCACGCAGCCCCCTGGACCTTCCCTGATAAAACTTTGGCACGAAGGGAGTTCTGCTTGGGCTGAGTGGCGTGACCGACATAATTCCTTGGGTTAGGCCAAAGTGTCCTTTTCCCTTACAAAAGCTTAGGCAGTGTTGCAGGGGCAACAAGTCCGTATGTCAGGCTGCATCTAAAGTCGACTGTCTGCTTGGCGAGCGAGGGCAGGCTGGCGTTCCCAGGATGAACAGCGAGCCGAGGGTTTTTCCCATTGCAGTTCGGGTTCAGCGGCGGGGACCACCTGCAGTACACCTAAGACCTGCTAGACCTGTGCTCGGGAGGACTTTCGAAAGACTGGCAATCCACCTGTGCGACCAAGAGAGCGGTGTTTTGCCTTTCACTCTTCATTCCAAGAGATGATCCGAAGGGCCTAGGCCCCTGTATGTTGGTAGGTCGCCTAAGAAGTGGCATCCGGTACACACTGTGTTTCCATGAGACGTGGTGAGGACGCGGGCGTCCCAGGAGTCCTGCAAAGCACACTAGCGTTTAGCCACTGCTTTGAGTGAGGCTCCCTGGGAAACGCTGCATGGCTGCCCGGCGCTGTGGATGCAATTCCCGGACCTTGCCTTCAGCTTGGCGCTCAGCGTAGTGTTCCTTTTAGGTAGAGGCGACCCTGGGGTGCCTCAGGAGTGGACGTGGAAACACACTATGCCTCTCAAGGAAAGCCCACTTTCCTTCCAAAGACATGCCAGCAGGCACGCGTGGGCTGACAGAGCACTGTATTTCAGGCAGCTTTCACGTTGAACCATCCTTCTTTCCAGTTGGGAGGTACTACAGTGCTCTGACGGTCCCAATCTCAAAGTTGAGCACGGCCCCACGTACCCATAGGTTCTCCCGCACCGAAAGGGACACAAGGAGGACTGTGGCCCCTCCTCTGAATAACTTGGTAGCCGGGGTGTGGCGCACTGTGCGAATGGCACGAAATATTGGAGGGGCTAGGTCGAGTGAGTTAGGTGTCCCTGCAGCTGCCAAAAGCCTAGCAGTGTGCAGGGGGAAACCGTCCATTTTCCAGACTGCAGCTAACGTCGAGTGACTGCTCGCCAGAACGAGCCGGTAGCTAAGTACACCCAGAAGGAACACTACGCACCGGCTTTCTCCTTGCTCCTCAGCGGCAGCCCTGAGAGACACACTAGGCCATTACACCTAAGACCTTCTACACCTCTGTTCGGGGAGCACTTTTGAATGTCTTGGCTATCTAGCTATCCAACAAAGAAAAGAGTGTGTTGCCTCTCACTCGGCATGCAAAGAGATGATCCGGAGGGCTTTGGTAGCGGCACGGTGCTCAGGGGGCCAAGAAGAGTACTCGGTACACAGTGTTCTTCCAGGGGACCTGCTGAGGCAGCGGGGGTCCTGGGAAAGGCCCACGAACATTCATGCACTACTTGCCTAAGGTTTCGTGGAAAGCCTCTGCACGCCTCAGTTCGTGGAGGGAATACCTGAACCTTACTTTGGTCCTCGCGGAACAGCACAGTGTTCCCTTTGTGTATATAGGGCGCCGGGAGGCCTCCTGCACGGTACAGAAAGCAGAGTGTTTCTCTAGGAGAGCTCCCTTTCCCTCACATAGCCATTCTACTTGTGAAGAGAACACGAGCAACCACACTGTGTCTCAGGACGCTCTGAGGCCGCACTTTCAGCTCTCCCGCTGGGAAAGTAATGCTCTTCGCTCTAGGTAACCAATATCAAAATTGAACCCAGCACATGCACCTGTAGTTTCTGACCAACCAAGAGAGACTCAAGCAGCACGCTGGACCTTCCCTGATAAAACTTTGGCGCCAAGGGGCTCCGGCATGGGCTGAATGGCTTCAAGGACACGATTCCCGGGGATAGGCCAAATGGTCCCTGTAGCTCAGAAAACCCGAGGTAGCGTTCAAGGGGCAAATTGTACGTTTGTCGGGCTGCCTCTGTAGTCGGCCTTCTGCTTGGCAGAGAGAAGACGGCAGGTAAGGGTTCCCAGTCTGAACAATAACCACAGCGTTTTGTCATTGCAGCAGTGGTCCAGCAGTGGGGACCTTTTGCATTACACCTGAGACCTGCTAGGCCTGTGCTCGGGAGGCCTGTTGAAAGCCTGGCAATCTCCATGGGCACCGAAGAGAGAGCAGAGCGTTGCCTTTCCTTCTCCATGCAGAGAAATGATCCGAAGGGGCCTAGGGACCTGTGTTTGGGTAGGTCGCCTAAGAAGAGGCATTGGGTACACAGTGTTTTTCCACGCCCAGGGGGTGAGGACCCAGGAGTCCTAGGAGTCCTGAGCGGCACACTAGCGTTAAGCCACTGCCATGACTAAGGCTTCTGGGCAAATGCTGCCTGCCTGCCAGCACTGTGGCTGCCGTCCTGGACTTTGTTTTGATCTTGGTGATCAGCGTAGATCGCCCTGTATGTAAAGGGGGCTCTGGCATGCCTCAGGCAAGGAAGTGGAAACACCTTTTGTCTTTCCTGTAAAGCACCCTTTCCTTTGAGGCACATTCCAGCACGCAAGGAAGGACTCGCAGAACGCCCTATGTAGGCACCTTGGAGGCTACGAGGATTCCTCGTTCAACTAGGGAATTCCTCCGTTTCTCATAAGGCCCCAGTATCAAAGTTGAACCCAGCCCACGTACGTGTCGTTTCTGAAGAACCAAAAGAGGCACGAGGAGCACTGTGCTACCTTCTCAGAATAATGTTTTATTTAGGCAGGGAGATTTGCACTGTGCGGCTGACCTAAGCGATTTAAGGCGCTAGGGAGGTCTAGGTGGCCTTGAACCTGCCAAAAGACTAGCAGGGCTCAGGAGGAAACGGTTGATTTTCCAGGCTGCATCTAAAAGTCGTGTTTCTGCTTGGCAGAGAGAGACGGCAGGTGTGTAAAGCGAGAAGGAACACGAAGCACAGAGTTGTTTCACTGCAGCTCAGGGTCCGCCCTGAGAGCCACTGGCATTACACCGAGGACTTTCCAGAACTCTGGTCGGGGCACATTTGAAAGACTTGTCAGTCTATCGATCCAACGAAGAAAACACTGCCTTGCCTTCCACGGTGCACTCAAAGAGACGACCCGGAGTACCCAGGTAGCGGCACGGTGCGCAGTCGGCCAAGAAGAGTCACTGAGCACACAGCGTTCTTCCAAGGGACATGGTGAGGCGGCGGGAGTCCTAGGAAGGGCACACTGGCCTGAATGCCCTACCTTCCCGGCCGGGGTCATGGAAATCGTTTGCACACGGCCACCCGTGGATGGAAACCCGGACATTACGTTGAGCCTGGGGGACAGGTCTGCTTTTCCCGTTATGTGAAGAGGGCTGCTGGAGGCCTCCTGCCACGAGTAGGAAACACTGTGTTAATCGAGGAAAGCTGCCTCTCCCTCAGTCGGCCTTGCCACTGTGTAGAGATGACGGGCAACCGCATTGGTTTTCACTTAAGTTGGAGGCCGCAGGTGGCCTGCTTTCCCGTTGGGAAAATAACGCTTCCCTCCTTAGGTCCCGATGCCAGACTTGGCACAGCCCACGGACGGGTAGTTTCTGAGCAACGAAAAGAGACTCACGCAGCCCCCTGGACCTTCCCTGATAAAACTTTGGCACGAAGGGAGTTCTGCTTGGGCTGAGTGGCGTGACCGACATAATTCCTTGGGTTAGGCCAAAGTGTCCTTTTCCCTTACAAAAGCTTAGGCAGTGTTGCAGGGGCAACAAGTCCGTATGTCAGGCTGCATCTAAAGTCGACTGTCTGCTTGGCGAGCGAGGGCAGGCTGGCGTTCCCAGGATGAACAGCGAGCCGAGGGTTTTTCCCATTGCAGTTCGGGTTCAGCGGCGGGGACCACCTGCAGTACACCTAAGACCTGCTAGACCTGTGCTCGGGAGGACTTTCGAAAGACTGGCAATCCACCTGTGCGACCAAGAGAGCGGTGTTTTGCCTTTCACTCTTCATTCCAAGAGATGATCCGAAGGGCCTAGGCCCCTGTATGTTGGTAGGTCGCCTAAGAAGTGGCATCCGGTACACACTGTGTTTCCATGAGACGTGGTGAGGACGCGGGCGTCCCAGGAGTCCTGCAAAGCACACTAGCGTTTAGCCACTGCTTTGAGTGAGGCTCCCTGGGAAACGCTGCATGGCTGCCCGGCGCTGTGGATGCAATTCCCGGACCTTGCCTTCAGCTTGGCGCTCAGCGTAGTGTTCCTTTTAGGTAGAGGCGACCCTGGGGTGCCTCAGGAGTGGACGTGGAAACACACTATGCCTCTCAAGGAAAGCCCACTTTCCTTCCAAAGACATGCCAGCAGGCACGCGTGGGCTGACAGAGCACTGTATTTCAGGCAGCTTTCACGTTGAACCATCCTTCTTTCCAGTTGGGAGGTACTACAGTGCTCTGACGGTCCCAATCTCAAAGTTGAGCACGGCCCCACGTACCCATAGGTTCTCCCGCACCGAAAGGGACACAAGGAGGACTGTGGCCCCTCCTCTGAATAACTTGGTAGCCGGGGTGTGGCGCACTGTGCGAATGGCACGAAATATTGGAGGGGCTAGGTCGAGTGAGTTAGGTGTCCCTGCAGCTGCCAAAAGCCTAGCAGTGTGCAGGGGGAAACCGTCCATTTTCCAGACTGCAGCTAACGTCGAGTGACTGCTCGCCAGAACGAGCCGGTAGCTAAGTACACCCAGAAGGAACACTACGCACCGGCTTTCTCCTTGCTCCTCAGCGGCAGCCCT
This sequence comes from Balaenoptera borealis, assembly GCF_965194805.1. NCBI lineage: Eukaryota > Metazoa > Chordata > Mammalia > Artiodactyla > Balaenopteridae > Balaenoptera > Balaenoptera borealis. The sequence goes on from NW_028122989.1 coordinate 24,902, forward strand.
GAGAGACACACTAGGCCATTACACCTAAGACCTTCTACACCTCTGTTCGGGGAGCACTTTTGAATGTCTTGGCTATCTAGCTATCCAACAAAGAAAAGAGTGTGTTGCCTCTCACTCGGCATGCAAAGAGATGATCCGGAGGGCTTTGGTAGCGGCACGGTGCTCAGGGGGCCAAGAAGAGTACTCGGTACACAGTGTTCTTCCAGGGGACCTGCTGAGGCAGCGGGGGTCCTGGGAAAGGCCCACGAACATTCATGCACTACTTGCCTAAGGTTTCGTGGAAAGCCTCTGCACGCCTCAGTTCGTGGAGGGAATACCTGAACCTTACTTTGGTCCTCGCGGAACAGCACAGTGTTCCCTTTGTGTATATAGGGCGCCGGGAGGCCTCCTGCACGGTACAGAAAGCAGAGTGTTTCTCTAGGAGAGCTCCCTTTCCCTCACATAGCCATTCTACTTGTGAAGAGAACACGAGCAACCACACTGTGTCTCAGGACGCTCTGAGGCCGCACTTTCAGCTCTCCCGCTGGGAAAGTAATGCTCTTCGCTCTAGGTAACCAATATCAAAATTGAACCCAGCACATGCACCTGTAGTTTCTGACCAACCAAGAGAGACTCAAGCAGCACGCTGGACCTTCCCTGATAAAACTTTGGCGCCAAGGGGCTCCGGCATGGGCTGAATGGCTTCAAGGACACGATTCCCGGGGATAGGCCAAATGGTCCCTGTAGCTCAGAAAACCCGAGGTAGCGTTCAAGGGGCAAATTGTACGTTTGTCGGGCTGCCTCTGTAGTCGGCCTTCTGCTTGGCAGAGAGAAGACGGCAGGTAAGGGTTCCCAGTCTGAACAATAACCACAGCGTTTTGTCATTGCAGCAGTGGTCCAGCAGTGGGGACCTTTTGCATTACACCTGAGACCTGCTAGGCCTGTGCTCGGGAGGCCTGTTGAAAGCCTGGCAATCTCCATGGGCACCGAAGAGAGAGCAGAGCGTTGCCTTTCCTTCTCCATGCAGAGAAATGATCCGAAGGGGCCTAGGGACCTGTGTTTGGGTAGGTCGCCTAAGAAGAGGCATTGGGTACACAGTGTTTTTCCACGCCCAGGGGGTGAGGACCCAGGAGTCCTAGGAGTCCTGAGCGGCACACTAGCGTTAAGCCACTGCCATGACTAAGGCTTCTGGGCAAATGCTGCCTGCCTGCCAGCACTGTGGCTGCCGTCCTGGACTTTGTTTTGATCTTGGTGATCAGCGTAGATCGCCCTGTATGTAAAGGGGGCTCTGGCATGCCTCAGGCAAGGAAGTGGAAACACCTTTTGTCTTTCCTGTAAAGCACCCTTTCCTTTGAGGCACATTCCAGCACGCAAGGAAGGACTCGCAGAACGCCCTATGTAGGCACCTTGGAGGCTACGAGGATTCCTCGTTCAACTAGGGAATTCCTCCGTTTCTCATAAGGCCCCAGTATCAAAGTTGAACCCAGCCCACGTACGTGTCGTTTCTGAAGAACCAAAAGAGGCACGAGGAGCACTGTGCTACCTTCTCAGAATAATGTTTTATTTAGGCAGGGAGATTTGCACTGTGCGGCTGACCTAAGCGATTTAAGGCGCTAGGGAGGTCTAGGTGGCCTTGAACCTGCCAAAAGACTAGCAGGGCTCAGGAGGAAACGGTTGATTTTCCAGGCTGCATCTAAAAGTCGTGTTTCTGCTTGGCAGAGAGAGACGGCAGGTGTGTAAAGCGAGAAGGAACACGAAGCACAGAGTTGTTTCACTGCAGCTCAGGGTCCGCCCTGAGAGCCACTGGCATTACACCGAGGACTTTCCAGAACTCTGGTCGGGGCACATTTGAAAGACTTGTCAGTCTATCGATCCAACGAAGAAAACACTGCCTTGCCTTCCACGGTGCACTCAAAGAGACGACCCGGAGTACCCAGGTAGCGGCACGGTGCGCAGTCGGCCAAGAAGAGTCACTGAGCACACAGCGTTCTTCCAAGGGACATGGTGAGGCGGCGGGAGTCCTAGGAAGGGCACACTGGCCTGAATGCCCTACCTTCCCGGCCGGGGTCATGGAACTCGTTTGCACACGGCCACCCGTGGATGGAAACCCGGACATTACGTTGAGCCTGGGGGACAGGTCTGCTTTTCCCGTTATGTGAAGAGGGCTGCTGGAGGCCTCCTGCCACGAGTAGGAAACACTGTGTTAATCGAGGAAAGCTGCCTCTCCCTCAGTCGGCCTTGCCACTGTGTAGAGATGACGGGCAACCGCATTGGTTTTCACTTAAGTTGGAGGCCGCAGGTGGCCTGCTTTCCCGTTGGGAAAATAACGCTTCCCTCCTTAGGTCCCGATGCCAGACTTGGCACAGCCCACGGACGGGTAGTTTCTGAGCAACGAAAAGAGACTCACGCAGCCCCCTGGACCTTCCCTGATAAAACTTTGGCACGAAGGGAGTTCTGCTTGGGCTGAGTGGCGTGACCGACATAATTCCTTGGGTTAGGCCAAAGTGTCCTTTTCCCTTACAAAAGCTTAGGCAGTGTTGCAGGGGCAACAAGTCCGTATGTCAGGCTGCATCTAAAGTCGACTGTCTGCTTGGCGAGCGAGGGCAGGCTGGCGTTCCCAGGATGAACAGCGAGCCGAGGGTTTTTCCCATTGCAGTTCGGGTTCAGCGGCGAGGACCACCTGCAGTACACCTAAGACCTGCTAGACCTGTGCTCGGGAGGACTTTCGAAAGACTGGCAATCCACCTGTGCGACCAAGAGAGCGGTGTTTTGCCTTTCACTCTTCATTCCAAGAGATGATCCGAAGGGCCTAGGCCCCTGTATGTTGGTAGGTCGCCTAAGAAGTGGCATCCGGTACACACTGTGTTTCCATGAGACGTGGTGAGGACGCGGGCGTCCCAGGAGTCCTGCAAAGCACACTAGCGTTTAGCCACTGCTTTGAGTGAGGCTCCCTGGGAAACGCTGCATGGCTGCCCGGCGCTGTGGATGCAATTCCCGGACCTTGCCTTCAGCTTGGCGCTCAGCGTAGTGTTCCTTTTAGGTAGAGGCGACCCTGGGGTGCCTCAGGAGTGGACGTGGAAACACACTATGCCTCTCAAGGAAAGCCCACTTTCCTTCCAAAGACATGCCAGCAGGCACGCGTGGGCTGACAGAGCACTGTATTTCAGGCAGCTTTCACGTTGAACCATCCTTCTTTCCAGTTGGGAGGTACTACAGTGCTCTGAAGGTCCCAATCTCAAAGTTGAGCACGGCCCCACGTACCCATAGGTTCTCCCGCACCGAAAGGGACACAAGGAGGACTGTGGCCCCTCCTCTGAATAACTTGGTAGCCGGGGTGTGGCGCACTGTGCGAATGGCACGAAATATTGGAGGGGCTAGGTCGAGTGAGTTAGGTGTCCCTGCAGCTGCCAAAAGCCTAGCAGTGTGCAGGGGGAAACCGTCCATTTTCCAGACTGCAGCTAACGTCGAGTGACTGCTCGCCAGAACGAGCCGGTAGCTAAGTACACCCAGAAGGAACACTACGCACCGGCTTTCTCCTTGCTCCTCAGCGGCAGCCCTGAGAGACACACTAGGCCATTACACCTAAGACCTTCTACACCTCTGTTCGGGGAGCACTTTTGAATGTCTTGGCTATCTAGCTATCCAACAAAGAAAAGAGTGTGTTGCCTCTCACTCGGCATGCAAAGAGATGATCCGGAGGGCTTTGGTAGCGGCACGGTGCTCAGGGGGCCAAGAAGAGTACTCGGTACACAGTGTTCTTCCAGGGGACCTGCTGAGGCAGCGGGGGTCCTGGGAAAGGCCCACGAACATTCATGCACTACTTGCCTAAGGTTTCGTGGAAAGCCTCTGCACGCCTCAGTTCGTGGAGGGAATACCTGAACCTTACTTTGGTCCTCGCGGAACAGCACAGTGTTCCCTTTGTGTATATAGGGCGCCGGGAGGCCTCCTGCACGGTACAGAAAGCAGAGTGTTTCTCTAGGAGAGCTCCCTTTCCCTCACATAGCCATTCTACTTGTGAAGAGAACACGAGCAACCACACTGTGTCTCAGGACGCTCTGAGGCCGCACTTTCAGCTCTCCCGCTGGGAAAGTAATGCTCTTCGCTCTAGGTAACCAATATCAAAATTGAACCCAGCACATGCACCTGTAGTTTCTGACCAACCAAGAGAGACTCAAGCAGCACGCTGGACCTTCCCTGATAAAACTTTGGCGCCAAGGGGCTCCGGCATGGGCTGAATGGCTTCAAGGACACGATTCCCGGGGATAGGCCAAATGGTCCCTGTAGCTCAGAAAACCCGAGGTAGCGTTCAAGGGGCAAATTGTACGTTTGTCGGGCTGCCTCTGTAGTCGGCCTTCTGCTTGGCAGAGAGAAGACGGCAGGTAAGGGTTCCCAGTCTGAACAATAACCACAGCGTTTTGTCATTGCAGCAGTGGTCCAGCAGTGGGGACCTTTTGCATTACACCTGAGACCTGCTAGGCCTGTGCTCGGGAGGCCTGTTGAAAGCCTGGCAATCTCCATGGGCACCGAAGAGAGAGCAGAGCGTTGCCTTTCCTTCTCCATGCAGAGAAATGATCCGAAGGGGCCTAGGGACCTGTGTTTGGGTAGGTCGCCTAAGAAGAGGCATTGGGTACACAGTGTTTTTCCACGCCCAGGGGGTGAGGACCCAGGAGTCCTAGGAGTCCTGAGCGGCACACTAGCGTTAAGCCACTGCCATGACTAAGGCTTCTGGGCAAATGCTGCCTGCCTGCCAGCACTGTGGCTGCCGTCCTGGACTTTGTTTTGATCTTGGTGATCAGCGTAGATCGCCCTGTATGTAAAGGGGGCTCTGGCATGCCTCAGGCAAGGAAGTGGAAACACCTTTTGTCTTTCCTGTAAAGCACCCTTTCCTTTGAGGCACATTCCAGCACGCAAGGAAGGACTCGCAGAACGCCCTATGTAGGCACCTTGGAGGCTACGAGGATTCCTCGTTCAACTAGGGAATTCCTCCGTTTCTCATAAGGCCCCAGTATCAAAGTTGAACCCAGCCCACGTACGTGTCGTTTCTGAAGAACCAAAAGAGGCACGAGGAGCACTGTGCTACCTTCTCAGAATAATGTTTTATTTAGGCAGGGAGATTTGCACTGTGCGGCTGACCTAAGCGATTTAAGGCGCTAGGGAGGTCTAGGTGGCCTTGAACCTGCCAAAAGACTAGCAGGGCTCAGGAGGAAACGGTTGATTTTCCAGGCTGCATCTAAAAGTCGTGTTTCTGCTTGGCAGAGAGAGACGGCAGGTGTGTAAAGCGAGAAGGAACACGAAGCACAGAGTTGTTTCACTGCAGCTCAGGGTCCGCCCTGAGAGCCACTGGCATTACACCGAGGACTTTCCAGAACTCTGGTCGGGGCACATTTGAAAGACTTGTCAGTCTATCGATCCAACGAAGAAAACACTGCCTTGCCTTCCACGGTGCACTCAAAGAGACGACCCGGAGTACCCAGGTAGCGGCACGGTGCGCAGTCGGCCAAGAAGAGTCACTGAGCACACAGCGTTCTTCCAAGGGACATGGTGAGGCGGCGGGAGTCCTAGGAAGGGCACACTGGCCTGAATGCCCTACCTTCCCGGCCGGGGTCATGGAACTCGTTTGCACACGGCCACCCGTGGATGGAAACCCGGACATTACGTTGAGCCTGGGGGACAGGTCTGCTTTTCCCGTTATGTGAAGAGGGCTGCTGGAGGCCTCCTGCCACGAGTAGGAAACACTGTGTTAATCGAGGAAAGCTGCCTCTCCCTCAGTCGGCCTTGCCACTGTGTAGAGATGACGGGCAACCGCATTGGTTTTCACTTAAGTTGGAGGCCGCAGGTGGCCTGCTTTCCCGTTGGGAAAATAACGCTTCCCTCCTTAGGTCCCGATGCCAGACTTGGCACAGCCCACGGACGGGTAGTTTCTGAGCAACGAAAAGAGACTCACGCAGCCCCCTGGACCTTCCCTGATAAAACTTTGGCACGAAGGGAGTTCTGCTTGGGCTGAGTGGCGTGACCGACATAATTCCTTGGGTTAGGCCAAAGTGTCCTTTTCCCTTACAAAAGCTTAGGCAGTGTTGCAGGGGCAACAAGTCCGTATGTCAGGCTGCATCTAAAGTCGACTGTCTGCTTGGCGAGCGAGGGCAGGCTGGCGTTCCCAGGATGAACAGCGAGCCGAGGGTTTTTCCCATTGCAGTTCGGGTTCAGCGGCGGGGACCACCTGCAGTACACCTAAGACCTAAGACCTGCTAGACCTGTGCTCGGGAGGACTTTCGAAAGACTGGCAATCCACCTGTGCGACCAAGAGAGCGGTGTTTTGCCTTTCACTCTTCATTCCAAGAGATGATCCGAAGGGCCTAGGCCCCTGTATGTTGGTAGGTCGCCTAAGAAGTGGCATCCGGTACACACTGTGTTTCCATGAGACGTGGTGAGGACGCGGGCGTCCCAGGAGTCCTGCAAAGCACACTAGCGTTTAGCCACTGCTTTGAGTGAGGCTCCCTGGGAAACGCTGCATGGCTGCCCGGCGCTGTGGATGCAATTCCCGGACCTTGCCTTCAGCTTGGCGCTCAGCGTAGTGTTCCTTTTAGGTAGAGGCGACCCTGGGGTGCCTCAGGAGTGGACGTGGAAACACACTATGCCTCTCAAGGAAAGCCCACTTTCCTTCCAAAGACATGCCAGCAGGCACGCGTGGGCTGACAGAGCACTGTATTTCAGGCAGCTTTCACGTTGAACCATCCTTCTTTCCAGTTGGGAGGTACTACAGTGCTCTGAAGGTCCCAATCTCAAAGTTGAGCACGGCCCCACGTACCCATAGGTTCTCCCGCACCGAAAGGGACACAAGGAGGACTGTGGCCCCTCCTCTGAATAACTTGGTAGCCGGGGTGTGGCGCACTGTGCGAATGGCACGAAATATTGGAGGGGCTAGGTCGAGTGAGTTAGGTGTCCCTGCAGCTGCCAAAAGCCTAGCAGTGTGCAGGGGGAAACCGTCCATTTTCCAGACTGCAGCTAACGTCGAGTGACTGCTCGCCAGAACGAGCCGGTAGCTAAGTACACCCAGAAGGAACACTACGCACCGGCTTTCTCCTTGCTCCTCAGCGGCAGCCCTGAGAGACACACTAGGCCATTACACCTAAGACCTTCTACACCTCTGTTCGGGGAGCACTTTTGAATGTCTTGGCTATCTAGCTATCCAACAAAGAAAAGAGTGTGTTGCCTCTCACTCGGCATGCAAAGAGATGATCCGGAGGGCTTTGGTAGCGGCACGGTGCTCAGGGGGCCAAGAAGAGTACTCGGTACACAGTGTTCTTCCAGGGGACCTGCTGAGGCAGCGGGGGTCCTGGGAAAGGCCCACGAACATTCATGCACTACTTGCCTAAGGTTTCGTGGAAAGCCTCTGCACGCCTCAGTTCGTGGAGGGAATACCTGAACCTTACTTTGGTCCTCGCGGAACAGCACAGTGTTCCCTTTGTGTATATAGGGCGCCGGGAGGCCTCCTGCACGGTACAGAAAGCAGAGTGTTTCTCTAGGAGAGCTCCCTTTCCCTCACATAGCCATTCTACTTGTGAAGAGAACACGAGCAACCACACTGTGTCTCAGGACGCTCTGAGGCCGCACTTTCAGCTCTCCCACTGGGAAAGTAATGCTCTTCGCTCTAGGTAACCAATATCAAAATTGAACCCAGCACATGCACCTGTAGTTTCTGACCAACCAAGAGAGACTCAAGCAGCACGCTGGACCTTCCCTGATAAAACTTTGGCGCCAAGGGGCTCCGGCATGGGCTGAATGGCTTCAAGGACACGATTCCCGGGGATAGGCCAAATGGTCCCTGTAGCTCAGAAAACCCGAGGTAGCGTTCAAGGGGCAAATTGTACGTTTGTCGGGCTGCCTCTGTAGTCGGCCTTCTGCTTGGCAGAGAGAAGACGGCAGGTAAGGGTTCCCAGTCTGAACAATAACCACAGCGTTTTGTCATTGCAGCAGTGGTCCAGCAGTGGGGACCTTTTGCATTACACCTGAGACCTGCTAGGCCTGTGCTCGGGAGGCCTGTTGAAAGCCTGGCAATCTCCATGGGCACCGAAGAGAGAGCAGAGCGTTGCCTTTCCTTCTCCATGCAGAGAAATGATCCGAAGGGGCCTAGGGACCTGTGTTTGGGTAGGTCGCCTAAGAAGAGGCATTGGGTACACAGTGTTTTTCCACGCCCAGGGGGTGAGGACCCAGGAGTCCTAGGAGTCCTGAGCGGCACACTAGCGTTAAGCCACTGCCATGACTAAGGCTTCTGGGCAAATGCTGCCTGCCTGCCAGCACTGTGGCTGCCGTCCTGGACTTTGTTTTGATCTTGGTGATCAGCGTAGATCGCCCTGTATGTAAAGGGGGCTCTGGCATGCCTCAGGCAAGGAAGTGGAAACACCTTTTGTCTTTCCTGTAAAGCACCCTTTCCTTTGAGGCACATTCCAGCACGCAAGGAAGGACTCGCAGAACGCCCTATGTAGGCACCTTGGAGGCTACGAGGATTCCTCGTTCAACTAGGGAATTCCTCCGTTTCTCATAAGGCCCCAGTATCAAAGTTGAACCCAGCCCACGTACGTGTCGTTTCTGAAGAACCAAAAGAGGCACGAGGAGCACTGTGCTACCTTCTCAGAATAATGTTTTATTTAGGCAGGGAGATTTGCACTGTGCGGCTGACCTAAGCGATTTAAGGCGCTAGGGAGGTCTAGGTGGCCTTGAACCTGCCAAAAGACTAGCAGGGCTCAGGAGGAAACGGTTGATTTTCCAGGCTGCATCTAAAAGTCGTGTTTCTGCTTGGCAGAGAGAGACGGCAGGTGTGTAAAGCGAGAAGGAACACGAAGCACAGAGTTGTTTCACTGCAGCTCAGGGTCCGCCCTGAGAGCCACTGGCATTACACCGAGGACTTTCCAGAACTCTGGTCGGGGCACATTTGAAAGACTTGTCAGTCTATCGATCCAACGAAGAAAACACTGCCTTGCCTTCCACGGTGCACTCAAAGAGACGACCCGGAGTACCCAGGTAGCGGCACGGTGCGCAGTCGGCCAAGAAGAGTCACTGAGCACACAGCGTTCTTCCAAGGGACATGGTGAGGCGGCGGGAGTCCTAGGAAGGGCACACTGGCCTGAATGCCCTACCTTCCCGGCCGGGGTCATGGAACTCGTTTGCACACGGCCACCCGTGGATGGAAACCCGGACATTACGTTGAGCCTGGGGGACAGGTCTGCTTTTCCCGTTATGTGAAGAGGGCTGCTGGAGGCCTCCTGCCACGAGTAGGAAACACTGTGTTAATCGAGGAAAGCTGCCTCTCCCTCAGTCGGCCTTGCCACTGTGTAGAGATGACGGGCAACCGCATTGGTTTTCACTTAAGTTGGAGGCCGCAGGTGGCCTGCTTTCCCGTTGGGAAAATAACGCTTCCCTCCTTAGGTCCCGATGCCAGACTTGGCACAGCCCACGGACGGGTAGTTTCTGAGCAACGAAAAGAGACTCACGCAGCCCCCTGGACCTTCCCTGATAAAACTTTGGCACGAAGGGAGTCCTGCTTGGGCTGAGTGGCGTGACCGACATAATTCCTTGGGTTAGGCCAAAGTGTCCTTTTCCCTTACAAAAGCTTAGGCAGTGTTGCAGGGGCAACAAGTCCGTATGTCAGGCTGCATCTAAAGTCGACTGTCTGCTTGGCGAGCGAGGGCAGGCTGGCGTTCCCAGGATGAACAGCGAGCCGAGGGTTTTTCCCATTGCAGTTCGGGTTCAGCGGCGGGGACCACCTGCAGTACACCTAAGACCTGCTAGACCTGTGCTCGGGAGGACTTTCGAAAGACTGGCAATCCACCTGTGCGACCAAGAGAGCGGTGTTTTGCCTTTCACTCTTCATTCCAAGAGATGATCCGAAGGGCCTAGGCCCCTGTATGTTGGTAGGTCGCCTAAGAAGTGGCATCCGGTACACACTGTGTTTCCATGAGACGTGGTGAGGACGCGGGCGTCCCAGGAGTCCTGCAAAGCACACTAGCGTTTAGCCACTGCTTTGAGTGAGGCTCCCTGGGAAACGCTGCATGGCTGCCCGGCGCTGTGGATGCAATTCCCGGACCTTGCCTTCAGCTTGGCGCTCAGCGTAGTGTTCCTTTTAGGTAGAGGCGACCCTGGGGTGCCTCAGGAGTGGACGTGGAAACACACTATGCCTCTCAAGGAAAGCCCACTTTCCTTCCAAAGACATGCCAGCAGGCACGCGTGGGCTGACAGAGCACTGTATTTCAGGCAGCTTTCACGTTGAACCATCCTTCTTTCCAGTTGGGAGGTACTACAGTGCTCTGAAGGTCCCAATCTCAAAGTTGAGCACGGCCCCACGTACCCATAGGTTCTCCCGCACCGAAAGGGACACAAGGAGGACTGTGGCCCCTCCTCTGAATAACTTGGTAGCCGGGGTGTGGCGCACTGTGCGAATGGCATGAAATATTGGAGGGGCTAGGTCGAGTGAGTTAGGTGTCCCTGCAGCTGCCAAAAGCCTAGCAGTGTGCAGGGGGAAACCGTCCATTTTCCAGACTGCAGCTAACGTCGAGTGACTGCTCGCCAGAACGAGCCGGTAGCTAAGTACACCCAGAAGGAACACTACGCACCGGCTTTCTCCTTGCTCCTCAGCGGCAGCCCTGAGAGACACACTAGGCCATTACACCTAAGACCTTCTACACCTCTGTTCGGGGAGCACTTTTGAATGTCTTGGCTATCTAGCTATCCAACAAAGAAAAGAGTGTGTTGCCTCTCACTCGGCATGCAAAGAGATGATCCGGAGGGCTTTGGTAGCGGCACGGTGCTCAGGGGGCCAAGAAGAGTACTCGGTACACAGTGTTCTTCCAGGGGACCTGCTGAGGCAGCGGGGGTCCTGGGAAAGGCCCACGAACATTCATGCACTACTTGCCTAAGGTTTCGTGGAAAGCCTCTGCACGCCTCAGTTCGTGGAGGGAATACCTGAACCTTACTTTGGTCCTCGCGGAACAGCACAGTGTTCCCTTTGTGTATATAGGGCGCCGGGAGGCCTCCTGCACGGTACAGAAAGCAGAGTGTTTCTCTAGGAGAGCTCCCTTTCCCTCACATAGCCATTCTACTTGTGAAGAGAACACGAGCAACCACACTGTGTCTCAGGACGCTCTGAGGCCGCACTTTCAGCTCTCCCGCTGGGAAAGTAATGCTCTTCGCTCTAGGTAACCAATATCAAAATTGAACCCAGCACATGCACCTGTAGTTTCTGACCAACCAAGAGAGACTCAAGCAGCACGCTGGACCTTCCCTGATAAAACTTTGGCGCCAAGGGGCTCCGGCATGGGCTGAATGGCTTCAAGGACACGATTCCCGGGGATAGGCCAAATGGTCCCTGTAGCTCAGAAAACCCGAGGTAGCGTTCAAGGGGCAAATTGTACGTTTGTCGGGCTGCCTCTGTAGTCGGCCTTCTGCTTGGCAGAGAGAAGACGGCAGGTAAGGGTTCCCAGTCTGAACAATAACCACAGCGTTTTGTCATTGCAGCAGTGGTCCAGCAGTGGGGACCTTTTGCATTACACCTGAGACCTGCTAGGCCTGTGCTCGGGAGGCCTGTTGAAAGCCTGGCAATCTCCATGGGCACCGAAGAGAGAGCAGAGCGTTGCCTTTCCTTCTCCATGCAGAGAAATGATCCGAAGGGGCCTAGGGACCTGTGTTTGGGTAGGTCGCCTAAGAAGAGGCATTGGGTACACAGTGTTTTTCCACGCCCAGGGGGTGAGGACCCAGGAGTCCTAGGAGTCCTGAGCGGCACACTAGCGTTAAGCCACTGCCATGACTAAGGCTTCTGGGCAAATGCTGCCTGCCTGCCAGCACTGTGGCTGCCGTCCTGGACTTTGTTTTGATCTTGGTGATCAGCGTAGATCGCCCTGTATGTAAAGGGGGCTCTGGCATGCCTCAGGCAAGGAAGTGGAAACACCTTTTGTCTTTCCTGTAAAGCACCCTTTCCTTTGAGGCACATTCCAGCACGCAAGGAAGGACTCGCAGAACGCCCTATGTAGGCACCTTGGAGGCTACGAGGATTCCTCGTTCAACTAGGGAATTCCTCCGTTTCTCATAAGGCCCCAGTATCAAAGTTGAACCCAGCCCACGTACGTGTCGTTTCTGAAGAACCAAAAGAGGCACGAGGAGCACTGTGCTACCTTCTCAGAATAATGTTTTATTTAGGCAGGGAGATTTGCACTGTGCGGCTGACCTAAGCGATTTAAGGCGCTAGGGAGGTCTAGGTGGCCTTGAACCTGCCAAAAGACTAGCAGGGCTCAGGAGGAAACGGTTGATTTTCCAGGCTGCATCTAAAAGTCGTGTTTCTGCTTGGCAGAGAGAGACGGCAGGTGTGTAAAGCGAGAAGGAACACGAAGCACAGAGTTGTTTCACTGCAGCTCAGGGTCCGCCCTGAGAGCCACTGGCATTACACCGAGGACTTTCCAGAACTCTGGTCGGGGCACATTTGAAAGACTTGTCAGTCTATCGATCCAACGAAGAAAACACTGCCTTGCCTTCCACGGTGCACTCAAAGAGACGACCCGGAGTACCCAGGTAGCGGCACGGTGCGCAGTCGGCCAAGAAGAGTCACTGAGCACACGGCGTTCTTCCAAGGGACATGGTGAGGCGGCGGGAGTCCTAGGAAGGGCACACTGGCCTGAATGCCCTACCTTCCCGGCCGGGGTCATGGAACTCGTTTGCCCACGGCCACCCGTGGATGGAAACCCGGACATTACGTTGAGCCTGGGGGACAGGTCTGCTTTTCCCGTTATGTGAAGAGGGCTGCTGGAGGCCTCCTGCCACGAGTAGGAAACACTGTGTTAATCGAGGAAAGCTGCCTCTCCCTCAGTCGGCCTTGCCACTGTGTAGAGATGACGGGCAACCGCATTGGTTTTCACTTAAGTTGGAGGCCGCAGGTGGCCTGCTTTCCCGTTGGGAAAATAACGCTTCCCTCCTTAGGTCCCGATGCCAGACTTGGCACAGCCCACGGACGGGTAGTTTCTGAGCAACGAAAAGAGACTCACGCAGCCCCCTGGACCTTCCCTGATAAAACTTTGGCACGAAGGGAGTTCTGCTTGGGCTGAGTGGCGTGACCGACATAATTCCTTGGGTTAGGCCAAAGTGTCCTTTTCCCTTACAAAAGCTTAGGCAGTGTTGCAGGGGCAACAAGTCCGTATGTCAGGCTGCATCTAAAGTCGACTGTCTGCTTGGCGAGCGAGGGCAGGCTGGCGTTCCCAGGATGAACAGCGAGCCGAGGGTTTTTCCCATTGCAGTTCGGGTTCAGCGGCGGGGACCACCTGCAGTACACCTAAGACCTGCTAGACCTGTGCTCGGGAGGACTTTCGAAAGACTGGCAATCCACCTGTGCGACCAAGAGAGCGGTGTTTTGCCTTTCACTCTTCATTCCAAGAGATGATCCGAAGGGCCTAGGCCCCTGTATGTTGGTAGGTCGCCTAAGAAGTGGCATCCGGTACACACTGTGTTTCCATGAGACGTGGTGAGGACGCGGGCGTCCCAGGAGTCCTGCAAAGCACACTAGCGTTTAGCCACTGCTTTGAGTGAGGCTCCCTGGGAAACGCTGCATGGCTGCCCGGCGCTGTGGATGCAATTCCCGGACCTTGCCTTCAGCTTGGCGCTCAGCGTAGTGTTCCTTTTAGGTAGAGGCGACCCTGGGGTGCCTCAGGAGTGGACGTGGAAACACACTATGCCTCTCAAGGAAAGCCCACTTTCCTTCCAAAGACATGCCAGCAGGCACGCGTGGGCTGACAGAGCACTGTATTTCAGGCAGCTTTCACGTTGAACCATCCTTCTTTCCAGTTGGGAGGTACTACAGTGCTCTGACGGTCCCAATCTCAAAGTTGAGCACGGCCCCACGTACCCATAGGTTCTCCCGCACCGAAAGGGACACAAGGAGGACTGTGGCCCCTCCTCTGAATAACTTGGTAGCCGGGGTGTGGCGCACTGTGCGAATGGCACGAAATATTGGAGGGGCTAGGTCGAGTGAGTTAGGTGTCCCTGCAGCTGCCAAAAGCCTAGCAGTGTGCAGGGGGAAACCGTCCATTTTCCAGACTGCAGCTAACGTCGAGTGACTGCTCGCCAGAACGAGCCGGTAGCTAAGTACACCCAGAAGGAACACTACGCACCGGCTTTCTCCTTGCTCCTCAGCGGCAGCCCTGAGAGACACACTAGGCCATTACACCTAAGACCTTCTACACCTCTGTTCGGGGAGCACTTTTGAATGTCTTGGCTATCTAGCTATCCAACAAAGAAAAGAGTGTGTTGCCTCTCACTCGGCATGCAAAGAGATGATCCGGAGGGCTTTGGTAGCGGCACGGTGCTCAGGGGGCCAAGAAGAGTACTCGGTACACAGTGTTCTTCCAGGGGACCTGCTGAGGCAGCGGGGGTCCTGGGAAAGGCCCACGAACATTCATGCACTACTTGCCTAAGGTTTCGTGGAAAGCCTCTGCACGCCTCAGTTCGTGGAGGGAATACCTGAACCTTACTTTGGTCCTCGCGGAACAGCACAGTGTTCCCTTTATGTATATAGGGCGCCGGGAGGCCTCCTGCACGGTACAGAAAGCAGAGTGTTTCTCTAGGAGAGCTCCCTTTCCCTCACATAGCCATTCTACTTGTGAAGAGAACACGAGCAACCACACTGTGTCTCAGGACGCTCTGAGGCCGCACTTTCAGCTCTCCCGTTGGGAAAGTAATGCTCTTCGCTCTAGGTAACCAATATCAAAATTGAACCCAGCACATGCACCTGTAGTTTCTGACCAACCAAGAGAGACTCAAGCAGCACGCTGGACCTTCCCTGATAAAACTTTGGCGCCAAGGGGCTCCGGCATGGGCTGAATGGCTTCAAGGACACGATTCCCGGGGATAGGCCAAATGGTCCCTGTAGCTCAGAAAACCCGAGGTAGCGTTCAAGGGGCAAATTGTACGTTTGTCGGGCTGCCTCTGTAGTCGGCCTTCTGCTTGGCAGAGAGAAGACGGCAGGTAAGGGTTCCCAGTCTGAACAATAACCACAGCGTTTTGTCATTGCAGCAGTGGTCCAGCAGTGGGGACCTTTTGCATTACACCTGAGACCTGCTAGGCCTGTGCTCGGGAGGCCTGTTGAAAGCCTGGCAATCTCCATGGGCACCGAAGAGAGAGAGCAGAGCGTTGCCTTTCCTTCTCCATGCAGAGAAATGATCCGAAGGGGCCTAGGGACCTGTGTTTGGGTAGGTCGCCTAAGAAGAGGCATTGGGTACACAGTGTTTTTCCACGCCCAGGGGGTGAGGACCCAGGAGTCCTAGGAGTCCTGAGCGGCACACTAGCGTTAAGCCACTGCCATGACTAAGGCTTCTGGGCAAATGCTGCCTGCCTGCCAGCACTGTGGCTGCCATCCTGGACTTTGTTTTGATCTTGGTGATCAGCGTAGATCGCCCTGTATGTAAAGGGGGCTCTGGCATGCCTCAGGCAAGGAAGTGGAAACACCTTTTGTCTTTCCTGTAAAGCACCCTTTCCTTTGAGGCACATTCCAGCACGCAAGGAAGGACTCGCAGAACGCCCTATGTAGGCACCTTGGAGGCTACGAGGATTCCTCGTTCAACTAGGGAATTCCTCCGTTTCTCATAAGGCCCCAGTATCAAAGTTGAACCCAGCCCACGTACGTGTCGTTTCTGAAGAACCAAAAGAGGCACGAGGAGCACTGTGCTACCTTCTCAGAATAATGTTTTATTTAGGCAGGGAGATTTGCACTGTGCGGCTGACCTAAGCGATTTAAGGCGCTAGGGAGGTCTAGGTGGCCTTGAACCTGCCAAAAGACTAGCAGGGCTCAGGAGGAAACGGTTGATTTTCCAGGCTGCATCTAAAAGTCGTGTTTCTGCTTGGCAGAGAGAGACGGCAGGTGTGTAAAGCGAGAAGGAACACGAAGCACAGAGTTGTTTCACTGCAGCTCAGGGTCCGCCCTGAGAGCCACTGGCATTACACCGAGGACTTTCCAGAACTCTGGTCGGGGCACATTTGAAAGACTTGTCAGTCTATCGATCCAACGAAGAAAACACTGCCTTGCCTTCCACGGTGCACTCAAAGAGACGACCCGGAGTACCCAGGTAGCGGCACGGTGCGCAGTCGGCCAAGAAGAGTCACTGAGCACACAGCGTTCTTCCAAGGGACATGGTGAGGCGGCGGGAGTCCTAGGAAGGGCACACTGGCCTGAATGCCCTACCTTCCCGGCCGGGGTCATGGAACTCGTTTGCACACGGCCACCCGTGGATGGAAACCCGGACATTACGTTGAGCCTGGGGGACAGGTCTGCTTTTCCCGTTATGTGAAGAGGGCTGCTGGAGGCCTCCTGCCACGAGTAGGAAACACTGTGTTAATCGAGGAAAGCTGCCTCTCCCTCAGTCGGCCTTGCCACTGTGTAGAGATGACGGGCAACCGCATTGGTTTTCACTTAAGTTGGAGGCCGCAGGTGGCCTGCTTTCCCGTTGGGAAAATAACGCTTCCCTCCTTAGGTCCCGATGCCAGACTTGGCACAGCCCACGGACGGGTAGTTTCTGAGCAACGAAAAGAGACTCACGCAGCCCCCTGGACCTTCCCTGATAAAACTTTGGCACGAAGGGAGTTCTGCTTGGGCTGAGTGGCGTGACCGACATAATTCCTTGGGTTAGGCCAAAGTGTCCTTTTCCCTTACAAAAGCTTAGGCAGTGTTGCAGGGGCAACAAGTCCGTATGTCAGGCTGCATCTAAAGTCGACTGTCTGCTTGGCGAGCGAGGGCAGGCTGGCGTTCCCAGGATGAACAGCGAGCCGAGGGTTTTTCCCATTGCAGTTCGGGTTCAGCGGCGGGGACCACCTGCAGTACACCTAAGACCTGCTAGACCTGTGCTCGGGAGGACTTTCGAAAGACTGGCAATCCACCTGTGCGACCAAGAGAGCGGTGTTTTGCCTTTCACTCTTCATTCCAAGAGATGATCCGAAGGGCCTAGGCCCCTGTATGTTGGTAGGTCGCCTAAGAAGTGGCATCCGGTACACACTGTGTTTCCATGAGACGTGGTGAGGACGCGGGCGTCCCAGGAGTCCTGCAAAGCACACTAGCGTTTAGCCACTGCTTTGAGTGAGGCTCCCTGGGAAACGCTGCATGGCTGCCCGGCGCTGTGGATGCAATTCCCGGACCTTGCCTTCAGCTTGGCGCTCAGCGTAGTGTTCCTTTTAGGTAGAGGCGACCCTGGGGTGCCTCAGGAGTGGACGTGGAAACACACTATGCCTCTCAAGGAAAGCCCACTTTCCTTCCAAAGACATGCCAGCAGGCACGCGTGGGCTGACAGAGCACTGTATTTCAGGCAGCTTTCACGTTGAACCATCCTTCTTTCCAGTTGGGAGGTACTACAGTGCTCTGACGGTCCCAATCTCAAAGTTGAGCACGGCCCCACGTACCCATAGGTTCTCCCGCACCGAAAGGGACACAAGGAGGACTGTGGCCCCTCCTCTGAATAACTTGGTAGCCGGGGTGTGGCGCACTGTGCGAATGGCACGAAATATTGGAGGGGCTAGGTCGAGTGAGTTAGGTGTCCCTGCAGCTGCCAAAAGCCTAGCAGTGTGCAGGGGGAAACCGTCCATTTTCCAGACTGCAGCTAACGTCGAGTGACTGCTCGCCAGAACGAGCCGGTAGCTAAGTACACCCAGAAGGAACACTACGCACCGGCTTTCTCCTTGCTCCTCAGCGGCAGCCCTGAGAGACACACTAGGCCATTACACCTAAGACCTTCTACACCTCTGTTCGGGGAGCACTTTTGAATGTCTTGGCTATCTAGCTATCCAACAAAGAAAAGAGTGTGTTGCCTCTCACTCGGCATGCAAAGAGATGATCCGGAGGGCTTTGGTAGCGGCACGGTGCTCAGGGGGCCAAGAAGAGTACTCGGTACACAGTGTTCTTCCAGGGGACCTGCTGAGGCAGCGGGGGTCCTGGGAAAGGCCCACGAACATTCATGCACTACTTGCCTAAGGTTTCGTGGAAAGCCTCTGCACGCCTCAGTTCGTGGAGGGAATACCTGAACCTTACTTTGGTCCTCGCGGAACAGCACAGTGTTCCCTTTATGTATATAGGGCGCCGGGAGGCCTCCTGCACGGTACAGAAAGCAGAGTGTTTCTCTAGGAGAGCTCCCTTTCCCTCACATAGCCATTCTACTTGTGAAGAGAACACGAGCAACCACACTGTGTCTCAGGACGCTCTGAGGCCGCACTTTCAGCTCTCCCGCTGGGAAAGTAATGCTCTTCGCTCTAGGTAACCAATATCAAAATTGAACCCAGCACATGCACCTGTAGTTTCTGACCAACCAAGAGAGACTCAAGCAGCACGCTGGACCTTCCCTGATAAAACTTTGGCGCCAAGGGGCTCCGGCATGGGCTGAATGGCTTCAAGGACACGATTCCCGGGGATAGGCCAAATGGTCCCTGTAGCTCAGAAAACCCGAGGTAGCGTTCAAGGGGCAAATTGTACGTTTGTCGGGCTGCCTCTGTAGTCGGCCTTCTGCTTGGCAGAGAGAAGACGGCAGGTAAGGGTTCCCAGTCTGAACAATAACCACAGCGTTTTGTCATTGCAGCAGTGGTCCAGCAGTGGGGACCTTTTGCATTACACCTGAGACCTGCTAGGCCTGTGCTCGGGAGGCCTGTTGAAAGCCTGGCAATCTCCATGGGCACCGAAGAGAGAGAGCAGAGCGTTGCCTTTCCTTCTCCATGCAGAGAAATGATCCGAAGGGGCCTAGGGACCTGTGTTTGGGTAGGTCGCCTAAGAAGAGGCATTGGGTACACAGTGTTTTTCCACGCCCAGGGGGTGAGGACCCAGGAGTCCTAGGAGTCCTGAGCGGCACACTAGCGTTAAGCCACTGCCATGACTAAGGCTTCTGGGCAAATGCTGCCTGCCTGCCAGCACTGTGGCTGCCGTCCTGGACTTTGTTTTGATCTTGGTGATCAGCGTAGATCGCCCTGTATGTAAAGGGGGCTCTGGCATGCCTCAGGCAAGGAAGTGGAAACACCTTTTGTCTTTCCTGTAAAGCACCCTTTCCTTTGAGGCACATTCCAGCACGCAAGGAAGGACTCGCAGAACGCCCTATGTAGGCACCTTGGAGGCTACGAGGATTCCTCGTTCAACTAGGGAATTCCTCCGTTTCTCATAAGGCCCCAGTATCAAAGTTGAACCCAGCCCACGTACGTGTCGTTTCTGAAGAACCAAAAGAGGCACGAGGAGCACTGTGCTACCTTCTCAGAATAATGTTTTATTTAGGCAGGGAGATTTGCACTGTGCGGCTGACCTAAGCGATTTAAGGCGCTAGGGAGGTCTAGGTGGCCTTGAACCTGCCAAAAGACTAGCAGGGCTCAGGAGGAAACGGTTGATTTTCCAGGCTGCATCTAAAAGTCGTGTTTCTGCTTGGCAGAGAGAGACGGCAGGTGTGTAAAGCGAGAAGGAACACGAAGCACAGAGTTGTTTCACTGCAGCTCAGGGTCCGCCCTGAGAGCCACTGGCATTACACCGAGGACTTTCCAGAACTCTGGTCGGGGCACATTTGAAAGACTTGTCAGTCTATCGATCCAACGAAGAAAACACTGCCTTGCCTTCCACGGTGCACTCAAAGAGACGACCCGGAGTACCCAGGTAGCGGCACGGTGCGCAGTCGGCCAAGAAGAGTCACTGAGCACACAGCGTTCTTCCAAGGGACATGGTGAGGCGGCGGGAGTCCTAGGAAGGGCACACTGGCCTGAATGCCCTACCTTCCCGGCCGGGGTCATGGAACTCGTTTGCACACGGCCACCCGTGGATGGAAACCCGGACATTACGTTGAGCCTGGGGGACAGGTCTGCTTTTCCCGTTATGTGAAGAGGGCTGCTGGAGGCCTCCTGCCACGAGTAGGAAACACTGTGTTAATCGAGGAAAGCTGCCTCTCCCTCAGTCGGCCTTGCCACTGTGTAGAGATGACGGGCAACCGCATTGGTTTTCACTTAAGTTGGAGGCCGCAGGTGGCCTGCTTTCCCGTTGGGAAAATAACGCTTCCCTCCTTAGGTCCCGATGCCAGACTTGGCACAGCCCACGGACGGGTAGTTTCTGAGCAACGAAAAGAGACTCACGCAGCCCCCTGGACCTTCCCTGATAAAACTTTGGCACGAAGGGAGTTCTGCTTGGGCTGAGTGGCGTGACCGACATAATTCCTTGGGTTAGGCCAAAGTGTCCTTTTCCCTTACAAAAGCTTAGGCAGTGTTGCAGGGGCAACAAGTCCGTATGTCAGGCTGCATCTAAAGTCGACTGTCTGCTTGGCGAGCGAGGGCAGGCTGGCGTTCCCAGGATGAACAGCGAGCCGAGGGTTTTTCCCATTGCAGTTCGGGTTCAGCGGCGGGGACCACCTGCAGTACACCTAAGACCTGCTAGACCTGTGCTCGGGAGGACTTTCGAAAGACTGGCAATCCACCTGTGCGACCAAGAGAGCGGTGTTTTGCCTTTCACTCTTCATTCCAAGAGATGATCCGAAGGGCCTAGGCCCCTGTATGTTGGTAGGTCGCCTAAGAAGTGGCATCCGGTACACACTGTGTTTCCATGAGACGTGGTGAGGACGCGGGCGTCCCAGGAGTCCTGCAAAGCACACTAGCGTTTAGCCACTGCTTTGAGTGAGGCTCCCTGGGAAACGCTGCATGGCTGCCCGGCGCTGTGGATGCAATTCCCGGACCTTGCCTTCAGCTTGGCGCTCAGCGTAGTGTTCCTTTTAGGTAGAGGCGACCCTGGGGTGCCTCAGGAGTGGACGTGGAAACACACTATGCCTCTCAAGGAAAGCCCACTTTCCTTCCAAAGACATGCCAGCAGGCACGCGTGGGCTGACAGAGCACTGTATTTCAGGCAGCTTTCACGTTGAACCATCCTTCTTTCCAGTTGGGAGGTACTACAGTGCTCTGACGGTCCCAATCTCAAAGTTGAGCACGGCCCCACGTACCCATAGGTTCTCCCGCACCGAAAGGGACACAAGGAGGACTGTGGCCCCTCCTCTGAATAACTTGGTAGCCGGGGTGTGGCGCACTGTGCGAATGGCACGAAATATTGGAGGGGCTAGGTCGAGTGAGTTAGGTGTCCCTGCAGCTGCCAAAAGCCTAGCAGTGTGCAGGGGGAAACCGTCCATTTTCCAGACTGCAGCTAACGTCGAGTGACTGCTCGCCAGAACGAGCCGGTAGCTAAGTACACCCAGAAGGAACACTACGCACCGGCTTTCTCCTTGCTCCTCAGCGGCAGCCCTGAGAGACACACTAGGCCATTACACCTAAGACCTTCTACACCTCTGTTCGGGGAGCACTTTTGAATGTCTTGGCTATCTAGCTATCCAACAAAGAAAAGAGTGTGTTGCCTCTCACTCGGCATGCAAAGAGATGATCCGGAGGGCTTTGGTAGCGGCACGGTGCTCAGGGGGCCAAGAAGAGTACTCGGTACACAGTGTTCTTCCAGGGGACCTGCTGAGGCAGCGGGGGTCCTGGGAAAGGCCCACGAACATTCATGCACTACTTGCCTAAGGTTTCGTGGAAAGCCTCTGCACGCCTCAGTTCGTGGAGGGAATACCTGAACCTTACTTTGGTCCTCGCGGAACAGCACAGTGTTCCCTTTGTGTATATAGGGCGCCGGGAGGCCTCCTGCACGGTACAGAAAGCAGAGTGTTTCTCTAGGAGAGCTCCCTTTCCCTCACATAGCCATTCTACTTGTGAAGAGAACACGAGCAACCACACTGTGTCTCAGGACGCTCTGAGGCCGCACTTTCAGCTCTCCCGCTGGGAAAGTAATGCTCTTCGCTCTAGGTAACCAATATCAAAATTGAACCCAGCACATGCACCTGTAGTTTCTGACCAACCAAGAGAGACTCAAGCAGCACGCTGGACCTTCCCTGATAAAACTTTGGCGCCAAGGGGCTCCGGCATGGGCTGAATGGCTTCAAGGACACGATTCCCGGGGATAGGCCAAATGGTCCCTGTAGCTCAGAAAACCCGAGGTAGCGTTCAAGGGGCAAATTGTACGTTTGTCGGGCTGCCTCTGTAGTCGGCCTTCTGCTTGGCAGAGAGAAGACGGCAGGTAAGGGTTCCCAGTCTGAACAATAACCACAGCGTTTTGTCATTGCAGCAGTGGTCCAGCAGTGGGGACCTTTTGCATTACACCTGAGACCTGCTAGGCCTGTGCTCGGGAGGCCTGTTGAAAGCCTGGCAATCTCCATGGGCACCGAAGAGAGAGAGCAGAGCGTTGCCTTTCCTTCTCCATGCAGAGAAATGATCCGAAGGGGCCTAGGGACCTGTGTTTGGGTAGGTCGCCTAAGAAGAGGCATTGGGTACACAGTGTTTTTCCACGCCCAGGGGGTGAGGACCCAGGAGTCCTAGGAGTCCTGAGCGGCACACTAGCGTTAAGCCACTGCCATGACTAAGGCTTCTGGGCAAATGCTGCCTGCCTGCCAGCACTGTGGCTGCCGTCCTGGACTTTGTTTTGATCTTGGTGATCAGCGTAGATCGCCCTGTATGTAAAGGGGGCTCTGGCATGCCTCAGGCAAGGAAGTGGAAACACCTTTTGTCTTTCCTGTAAAGCACCCTTTCCTTTGAGGCACATTCCAGCACGCAAGGAAGGACTCGCAGAACGCCCTATGTAGGCACCTTGGAGGCTACGAGGATTCCTCGTTCAACTAGGGAATTCCTCCGTTTCTCATAAGGCCCCAGTATCAAAGTTGAACCCAGCCCACGTACGTGTCGTTTCTGAAGAACCAAAAGAGGCACGAGGAGCACTGTGCTACCTTCTCAGAATAATGTTTTATTTAGGCAGGGAGATTTGCACTGTGCGGCTGACCTAAGCGATTTAAGGCGCTAGGGAGGTCTAGGTGGCCTTGAACCTGCCAAAAGACTAGCAGGGCTCAGGAGGAAACGGTTGATTTTCCAGGCTGCATCTAAAAGTCGTGTTTCTGCTTGGCAGAGAGAGACGGCAGGTGTGTAAAGCGAGAAGGAACACGAAGCACAGAGTTGTTTCACTGCAGCTCAGGGTCCGCCCTGAGAGCCACTGGCATTACACCGAGGACTTTCCAGAACTCTGGTCGGGGCACATTTGAAAGACTTGTCAGTCTATCGATCCAACGAAGAAAACACTGCCTTGCCTTCCACGGTGCACTCAAAGAGACGACCCGGAGTACCCAGGTAGCGGCACGGTGCGCAGTCGGCCAAGAAGAGTCACTGAGCACACAGCGTTCTTCCAAGGGACATGGTGAGGCGGCGGGAGTCCTAGGAAGGGCACACTGGCCTGAATGCCCTACCTTCCCGGCCGGGGTCATGGAACTCGTTTGCACACGGCCACCCGTGGATGGAAACCCGGACATTACGTTGAGCCTGGGGGACAGGTCTGCTTTTCCCGTTATGTGAAGAGGGCTGCTGGAGGCCTCCTGCCACGAGTAGGAAACACTGTGTTAATCGAGGAAAGCTGCCTCTCCCTCAGTCGGCCTTGCCACTGTGTAGAGATGACGGGCAACCGCATTGGTTTTCACTTAAGTTGGAGGCCGCAGGTGGCCTGCTTTCCCGTTGGGAAAATAACGCTTCCCTCCTTAGGTCCCGATGCCAGACTTGGCACAGCCCACGGACGGGTAGTTTCTGAGCAACGAAAAGAGACTCACGCAGCCCCCTGGACCTTCCCTGATAAAACTTTGGCACGAAGGGAGTTCTGCTTGGGCTGAGTGGCGTGACCGACATAATTCCTTGGGTTAGGCCAAAGTGTCCTTTTCCCTTACAAAAGCTTAGGCAGTGTTGCAGGGGCAACAAGTCCGTATGTCAGGCTGCATCTAAAGTCGACTGTCTGCTTGGCGAGCGAGGGCAGGCTGGCGTTCCCAGGATGAACAGCGAGCCGAGGGTTTTTCCCATTGCAGTTCGGGTTCAGCGGCGGGGACCACCTGCAGTACACCTAAGACCTGCTAGACCTGTGCTCGGGAGGACTTTCGAAAGACTGGCAATCCACCTGTGCGACCAAGAGAGCGGTGTTTTGCCTTTCACTCTTCATTCCAAGAGATGATCCGAAGGGCCTAGGCCCCTGTATGTTGGTAGGTCGCCTAAGAAGTGGCATCCGGTACACACTGTGTTTCCATGAGACGTGGTGAGGACGCGGGCGTCCCAGGAGTCCTGCAAAGCACACTAGCGTTTAGCCACTGCTTTGAGTGAGGCTCCCTGGGAAACGCTGCATGCCTGCCCGGCGCTGTGGATGCAATTCCCGGACCTTGCCTTCAGCTTGGCGCTCAGCGTAGTGTTCCTTTTAGGTAGAGGCGACCCTGGGGTGCCTCAGGAGTGGACGTGGAAACACACTATGCCTCTCAAGGAAAGCCCACTTTCCTTCCAAAGACATGCCAGCAGGCACGCGTGGGCTGACAGAGCACTGTATTTCAGGCAGCTTTCACGTTGAACCATCCTTCTTTCCAGTTGGGAGGTACTACAGTGCTCTGACGGTCCCAATCTCAAAGTTGAGCACGGCCCCACGTACCCATAGGTTCTCCCGCACCGAAAGGGACACAAGGAGGACTGTGGCCCCTCCTCTGAATAACTTGGTAGCCGGGGTGTGGCGCACTGTGCGAATGGCACGAAATATTGGAGGGGCTAGGTCGAGTGAGTTAGGTGTCCCTGCAGCTGCCAAAAGCCTAGCAGTGTGCAGGGGGAAACCGTCCATTTTCCAGACTGCAGCTAACGTCGAGTGACTGCTCGCCAGAACGAGCCGGTAGCTAAGTACACCCAGAAGGAACACTACGCACCGGCTTTCTCCTTGCTCCTCAGCGGCAGCCCTGAGAGACACACTAGGCCATTACACCTAAGACCTTCTACACCTCTGTTCGGGGAGCACTTTTGAATGTCTTGGCTATCTAGCTATCCAACAAAGAAAAGAGTGTGTTGCCTCTCACTCGGCATGCAAAGAGATGATCCGGAGGGCTTTGGTAGCGGCACGGTGCTCAGGGGGCCAAGAAGAGTACTCGGTACACAGTGTTCTTCCAGGGGACCTGCTGAGGCAGCGGGGGTCCTGGGAAAGGCCCACGAACATTCATGCACTACTTGCCTAAGGTTTCGTGGAAAGCCTCTGCACGCCTCAGTTCGTGGAGGGAATACCTGAACCTTACTTTGGTCCTCGCGGAACAGCACAGTGTTCCCTTTGTGTATATAGGGCGCCGGGAGGCCTCCTGCACGGTACAGAAAGCAGAGTGTTTCTCTAGGAGAGCTCCCTTTCCCTCACATAGCCATTCTACTTGTGAAGAGAACACGAGCAACCACACTGTGTCTCAGGACGCTCTGAGGCCGCACTTTCAGCTCTCCCGCTGGGAAAGTAATGCTCTTCGCTCTAGGTAACCAATATCAAAATTGAACCCAGCACATGCACCTGTAGTTTCTGACCAACCAAGAGAGACTCAAGCAGCACGCTGGACCTTCCCTGATAAAACTTTGGCGCCAAGGGGCTCCGGCATGGGCTGAATGGCTTCAAGGACACGATTCCCGGGGATAGGCCAAATGGTCCCTGTAGCTCAGAAAACCCGAGGTAGCGTTCAAGGGGCAAATTGTACGTTTGTCGGGCTGCCTCTGTAGTCGGCCTTCTGCTTGGCAGAGAGAAGACGGCAGGTAAGGGTTCCCAGTCTGAACAATAACCACAGCGTTTTGTCATTGCAGCAGTGGTCCAGCAGTGGGGACCTTTTGCATTACACCTGAGACCTGCTAGGCCTGTGCTCGGGAGGCCTGTTGAAAGCCTGGCAATCTCCATGGGCACCGAAGAGAGAGAGCAGAGCGTTGCCTTTCCTTCTCCATGCAGAGAAATGATCCGAAGGGGCCTAGGGACCTGTGTTTGGGTAGGTCGCCTAAGAAGAGGCATTGGGTACACAGTGTTTTTCCACGCCCAGGGGGTGAGGACCCAGGAGTCCTAGGAGTCCTGAGCGGCACACTAGCGTTAAGCCACTGCCATGACTAAGGCTTCTGGGCAAATGCTGCCTGCCTGCCAGCACTGTGGCTGCCGTCCTGGACTTTGTTTTGATCTTGGTGATCAGCGTAGATCGCCCTGTATGTAAAGGGGGCTCTGGCATGCCTCAGGCAAGGAAGTGGAAACACCTTTTGTCTTTCCTGTAAAGCACCCTTTCCTTTGAGGCACATTCCAGCACGCAAGGAAGGACTCGCAGAACGCCCTATGTAGGCACCTTGGAGGCTACGAGGATTCCTCGTTCAACTAGGGAATTCCTCCGTTTCTCATAAGGCCCCAGTATCAAAGTTGAACCCAGCCCACGTACGTGTCGTTTCTGAAGAACCAAAAGAGGCACGAGGAGCACTGTGCTACCTTCTCAGAATAATGTTTTATTTAGGCAGGGAGATTTGCACTGTGCGGCTGACCTAAGCGATTTAAGGCGCTAGGGAGGTCTAGGTGGCCTTGAACCTGCCAAAAGACTAGCAGGGCTCAGGAGGAAACGGTTGATTTTCCAGGCTGCATCTAAAAGTCGTGTTTCTGCTTGGCAGAGAGAGACGGCAGGTGTGTAAAGCGAGAAGGAACACGAAGCACAGAGTTGTTTCACTGCAGCTCAGGGTCCGCCCTGAGAGCCACTGGCATTACACCGAGGACTTTCCAGAACTCTGGTCGGGGCACATTTGAAAGACTTGTCAGTCTATCGATCCAACGAAGAAAACACTGCCTTGCCTTCCACGGTGCACTCAA
Organism: Balaenoptera borealis; assembly: GCF_965194805.1. Classification (NCBI taxonomy): domain Eukaryota; kingdom Metazoa; phylum Chordata; class Mammalia; order Artiodactyla; family Balaenopteridae; genus Balaenoptera; species Balaenoptera borealis. Next base: position 51,570 of record NW_028122989.1, read on the forward strand.
AGAGACGACCCGGAGTACCCAGGTAGCGGCACGGTGCGCAGTCGGCCAAGAAGAGTCACTGAGCACACAGCGTTCTTCCAAGGGACATGGTGAGGCGGCGGGAGTCCTAGGAAGGGCACACTGGCCTGAATGCCCTACCTTCCCGGCCGGGGTCATGGAACTCGTTTGCACACGGCCACCCGTGGATGGAAACCCGGACATTACGTTGAGCCTGGGGGACAGGTCTGCTTTTCCCGTTATGTGAAGAGGGCTGCTGGAGGCCTCCTGCCACGAGTAGGAAACACTGTGTTAATCGAGGAAAGCTGCCTCTCCCTCAGTCGGCCTTGCCACTGTGTAGAGATGACGGGCAACCGCATTGGTTTTCACTTAAGTTGGAGGCCGCAGGTGGCCTGCTTTCCCGTTGGGAAAATAACGCTTCCCTCCTTAGGTCCCGATGCCAGACTTGGCACAGCCCACGGACGGGTAGTTTCTGAGCAACGAAAAGAGACTCACGCAGCCCCCTGGACCTTCCCTGATAAAACTTTGGCACGAAGGGAGTTCTGCTTGGGCTGAGTGGCGTGACCGACATAATTCCTTGGGTTAGGCCAAAGTGTCCTTTTCCCTTACAAAAGCTTAGGCAGTGTTGCAGGGGCAACAAGTCCGTATGTCAGGCTGCATCTAAAGTCGACTGTCTGCTTGGCGAGCGAGGGCAGGCTGGCGTTCCCAGGATGAACAGCGAGCCGAGGGTTTTTCCCATTGCAGTTCGGGTTCAGCGGCGGGGACCACCTGCAGTACACCTAAGACCTGCTAGACCTGTGCTCGGGAGGACTTTCGAAAGACTGGCAATCCACCTGTGCGACCAAGAGAGCGGTGTTTTGCCTTTCACTCTTCATTCCAAGAGATGATCCGAAGGGCCTAGGCCCCTGTATGTTGGTAGGTCGCCTAAGAAGTGGCATCCGGTACACACTGTGTTTCCATGAGACGTGGTGAGGACGCGGGCGTCCCAGGAGTCCTGCAAAGCACACTAGCGTTTAGCCACTGCTTTGAGTGAGGCTCCCTGGGAAACGCTGCATGGCTGCCCGGCGCTGTGGATGCAATTCCCGGACCTTGCCTTCAGCTTGGCGCTCAGCGTAGTGTTCCTTTTAGGTAGAGGCGACCCTGGGGTGCCTCAGGAGTGGACGTGGAAACACACTATGCCTCTCAAGGAAAGCCCACTTTCCTTCCAAAGACATGCCAGCAGGCACGCGTGGGCTGACAGAGCACTGTATTTCAGGCAGCTTTCACGTTGAACCATCCTTCTTTCCAGTTGGGAGGTACTACAGTGCTCTGACGGTCCCAATCTCAAAGTTGAGCACGGCCCCACGTACCCATAGGTTCTCCCGCACCGAAAGGGACACAAGGAGGACTGTGGCCCCTCCTCTGAATAACTTGGTAGCCGGGGTGTGGCGCACTGTGCGAATGGCACGAAATATTGGAGGGGCTAGGTCGAGTGAGTTAGGTGTCCCTGCAGCTGCCAAAAGCCTAGCAGTGTGCAGGGGGAAACCGTCCATTTTCCAGACTGCAGCTAACGTCGAGTGACTGCTCGCCAGAACGAGCCGGTAGCTAAGTACACCCAGAAGGAACACTACGCACCGGCTTTCTCCTTGCTCCTCAGCGGCAGCCCTGAGAGACACACTAGGCCATTACACCTAAGACCTTCTACACCTCTGTTCGGGGAGCACTTTTGAATGTCTTGGCTATCTAGCTATCCAACAAAGAAAAGAGTGTGTTGCCTCTCACTCGGCATGCAAAGAGATGATCCGGAGGGCTTTGGTAGCGGCACGGTGCTCAGGGGGCCAAGAAGAGTACTCGGTACACAGTGTTCTTCCAGGGGACCTGCTGAGGCAGCGGGGGTCCTGGGAAAGGCCCACGAACATTCATGCACTACTTGCCTAAGGTTTCGTGGAAAGCCTCTGCACGCCTCAGTTCGTGGAGGGAATACCTGAACCTTACTTTGGTCCTCGCGGAACAGCACAGTGTTCCCTTTGTGTATATAGGGCGCCGGGAGGCCTCCTGCACGGTACAGAAAGCAGAGTGTTTCTCTAGGAGAGCTCCCTTTCCCTCACATAGCCATTCTACTTGTGAAGAGAACACGAGCAACCACACTGTGTCTCAGGACGCTCTGAGGCCGCACTTTCAGCTCTCCCGCTGGGAAAGTAATGCTCTTCGCTCTAGGTAACCAATATCAAAATTGAACCCAGCACATGCACCTGTAGTTTCTGACCAACCAAGAGAGACTCAAGCAGCACGCTGGACCTTCCCTGATAAAACTTTGGCGCCAAGGGGCTCCGGCATGGGCTGAATGGCTTCAAGGACACGATTCCCGGGGATAGGCCAAATGGTCCCTGTAGCTCAGAAAACCCGAGGTAGCGTTCAAGGGGCAAATTGTACGTTTGTTGGGCTGCCTCTGTAGTCGGCCTTCTGCTTGGCAGAGAGAAGACGGCAGGTAAGGGTTCCCAGTCTGAACAATAACCACAGCGTTTTGTCATTGCAGCAGTGGTCCAGCAGTGGGGACCTTTTGCATTACACCTGAGACCTGCTAGGCCTGTGCTCGGGAGGCCTGTTGAAAGCCTGGCAATCTCCATGGGCACCGAAGAGAGAGCAGAGCGTTGCCTTTCCTTCTCCATGCAGAGAAATGATCCGAAGGGGCCTAGGGACCTGTGTTTGGGTAGGTCGCCTAAGAAGAGGCATTGGGTACACAGTGTTTTTCCACGCCCAGGGGGTGAGGACCCAGGAGTCCTAGGAGTCCTGAGCGGCACACTAGCGTTAAGCCACTGCCATGACTAAGGCTTCTGGGCAAATGCTGCCTGCCTGCCAGCACTGTGGCTGCCGTCCTGGACTTTGTTTTGATCTTGGTGATCAGCGTAGATCGCCCTGTATGTAAAGGGGGCTCTGGCATGCCTCAGGCAAGGAAGTGGAAACACCTTTTGTCTTTCCTGTAAAGCACCCTTTCCTTTGAGGCACATTCCAGCACGCAAGGAAGGACTCGCAGAACGCCCTATGTAGGCACCTTGGAGGCTACGAGGATTCCTCGTTCAACTAGGGAATTCCTCCGTTTCTCATAAGGCCCCAGTATCAAAGTTGAACCCAGCCCACGTACGTGTCGTTTCTGAAGAACCAAAAGAGGCACGAGGAGCACTGTGCTACCTTCTCAGAATAATGTTTTATTTAGGCAGGGAGATTTGCACTGTGCGGATGACCTAAGCGATTTAAGGCGCTAGGGAGGTCTAGGTGGCCTTGAACCTGCCAAAAGACTAGCAGGGCTCAGGAGGAAACGGTTGATTTTCCAGGCTGCATCTAAAAGTCGTGTTTCTGCTTGGCAGAGAGAGACGGCAGGTGTGTAAAGCGAGAAGGAACACGAAGCACAGAGTTGTTTCACTGCAGCTCAGGGTCCGCCCTGAGAGCCACTGGCATTACACCGAGGACTTTCCAGAACTCTGGTCGGGGCACATTTGAAAGACTTGTCAGTCTATCGATCCAACGAAGAAAACACTGCCTTGCCTTCCACGGTGCACTCAAAGAGACGACCCGGAGTACCCAGGTAGCGGCACGGTGCGCAGTCGGCCAAGAAGAGTCACTGAGCACACAGCGTTCTTCCAAGGGACATGGTGAGGCGGCGGGAGTCCTAGGAAGGGCACACTGGCCTGAATGCCCTACCTTCCCGGCCGGGGTCATGGAACTCGTTTGCACACGGCCACCCGTGGATGGAAACCCGGACATTACGTTGAGCCTGGGGGACAGGTCTGCTTTTCCCGTTATGTGAAGAGGGCTGCTGGAGGCCTCCTGCCACGAGTAGGAAACACTGTGTTAATCGAGGAAAGCTGCCTCTCCCTCAGTCGGCCTTGCCACTGTGTAGAGATGACGGGCAACCGCATTGCTTTTCACTTAAGTTGGAGGCCGCAGGTGGCCTGCTTTCCCGTTGGGAAAATAACGCTTCCCTCCTTAGGTCCCGATGCCAGACGTGGCACAGCCCACGGACGGGTAGTTTCTGAGCAACGAAAAGAGACTCACGCAGCCCCCTGGACCTTCCCTGATAAAACTTTGGCACGAAGGGAGTTCTGCTTGGGCTGAGTGGCGTGACCGACATAATTCCTTGGGTTAGGCCAAAGTGTCCTTTTCCCTTACAAAAGCTTAGGCAGTGTTGCAGGGGCAACAAGTCCGTATGTCAGGCTGCATCTAAAGTCGACTGTCTGCTTGGCGAGCGAGGGCAGGCTGGCGTTCCCAGGATGAACAGCGAGCCGAGGGTTTTTCCCATTGCAGTTCGGGTTCAGCGGCGGGGACCACCTGCAGTACACCTAAGACCTGCTAGACCTGTGCTCGGGAGGACTTTCGAAAGACTGGCAATCCACCTGTGCGACCAAGAGAGCGGTGTTTTGCCTTTCACTCTTCATTCCAAGAGATGATCCGAAGGGCCTAGGCCCCTGTATGTTGGTAGGTCGCCTAAGAAGTGGCATCCGGTACACACTGTGTTTCCATGAGACGTGGTGAGGACGCGGGCGTCCCAGGAGTCCTGCAAAGCACACTAGCGTTTAGCCACTGCTTTGAGTGAGGCTCCCTGGGAAACGCTGCATGGCTGCCCGGCGCTGTGGATGCAATTCCCGGACCTTGCCTTCAGCTTGGCGCTCAGCGTAGTGTTCCTTTTAGGTAGAGGCGACCCTGGGGTGCCTCAGGAGTGGACGTGGAAACACACTATGCCTCTCAAGGAAAGCCCACTTTCCTTCCAAAGACATGCCAGCAGGCACGCGTGGGCTGACAGAGCACTGTATTTCAGGCAGCTTTCACGTTGAACCATCCTTCTTTCCAGTTGGGAGGTACTACAGTGCTCTGAAGGTCCCAATCTCAAAGTTGAGCACGGCCCCACGTACCCATAGGTTCTCCCGCACCGAAAGGGACACAAGGAGGACTGTGGCCCCTCCTCTGAATAACTTGGTAGCCGGGGTGTGGCGCACTGTGCGAATGGCACGAAATATTGGAGGGGCTAGGTCGAGTGAGTTAGGTGTCCCTGCAGCTGCCAAAAGCCTAGCAGTGTGCAGGGGGAAACCGTCCATTTTCCAGACTGCAGCTAACGTCGAGTGACTGCTCGCCAGAACGAGCCGGTAGCTAAGTACACCCAGAAGGAACACTACGCACCGGCTTTCTCCTTGCTCCTCAGCGGCAGCCCTGAGAGACACACTAGGCCATTACACCTAAGACCTTCTACACCTCTGTTCGGGGAGCACTTTTGAATGTCTTGGCTATCTAGCTATCCAACAAAGAAAAGAGTGTGTTGCCTCTCACTCGGCATGCAAAGAGATGATCCGGAGGGCTTTGGTAGCGGCACGGTGCTCAGGGGGCCAAGAAGAGTACTCGGTACACAGTGTTCTTCCAGGGGACCTGCTGAGGCAGCGGGGGTCCTGGGAAAGGCCCACGAACATTCATGCACTACTTGCCTAAGGTTTCGTGGAAAGCCTCTGCACGCCTCAGTTCGTGGAGGGAATACCTGAACCTTACTTTGGTCCTCGCGGAACAGCACAGTGTTCCCTTTGTGTATATAGGGCGCCGGGAGGCCTCCTGCACGGTACAGAAAGCAGAGTGTTTCTCTAGGAGAGCTCCCTTTCCCTCACATAGCCATTCTACTTGTGAAGAGAACACGAGCAGCCACACTGTGTCTCAGGACGCTCTGAGGCCGCACTTTCAGCTCTCCCGCTGGGAAAGTAATGCTCTTCGCTCTAGGTAACCAATATCAAAATTGAACCCAGCACATGCACCTGTAGTTTCTGACCAACCAAGAGAGACTCAAGCAGCACGCTGGACCTTCCCTGATAAAACTTTGGCGCCAAGGGGCTCCGGCATGGGCTGAATGGCTTCAAGGACACGATTCCCGGGGATAGGCCAAATGGTCCCTGTAGCTCAGAAAACCCGAGGTAGCGTTCAAGGGGCAAATTGTACGTTTGTCGGGCTGCCTCTGTAGTCGGCCTTCTGCTTGGCAGAGAGAAGACGGCAGGTAAGGGTTCCCAGTCTGAACAATAACCACAGCGTTTTGTCATTGCAGCAGTGGTCCAGCAGTGGGGACCTTTTGCATTACACCTGAGACCTGCTAGGCCTGTGCTCGGGAGGCCTGTTGAAAGCCTGGCAATCTCCATGGGCACCGAAGAGAGAGCAGAGCGTTGCCTTTCCTTCGCCATGCAGAGAAATGATCCGAAGGGGCCTAGGGACCTGTGTTTGGGTAGGTCGCCTAAGAAGAGGCATTGGGTACACAGTGTTTTTCCACGCCCAGGGGGTGAGGACCCAGGAGTCCTAGGAGTCCTGAGCGGCACACTAGCGTTAAGCCACTGCCATGACTAAGGCTTCTGGGCAAATGCTGCCTGCCTGCCAGCACTGTGGCTGCCGTCCTGGACTTTGTTTTGATCTTGGTGATCAGCGTAGATCGCCCTGTATGTAAAGGGGGCTCTGGCATGCCTCAGGCAAGGAAGTGGAAACACCTTCTGTCTTTCCTGTAAAGCACCCTTTCCTTTGAGGCACATTCCAGCACGCAAGGAAGGACTCGCAGAACGCCCTATGTAGGCACCTTGGAGGCTACGAGGATTCCTCGTTCAACTAGGGAATTCCTCCGTTTCTCATAAGGCCCCAGTATCAAAGTTGAACCCAGCCCACGTACGTGTCGTTTCTGAAGAACCAAAAGAGGCACGAGGAGCACTGTGCTACCTTCTCAGAATAATGTTTTATTTAGGCAGGGAGATTTGCACTGTGCGGCTGACCTAAGCGATTTAAGGCGCTAGGGAGGTCTAGGTGGCCTTGAACCTGCCAAAAGACTAGCAGGGCTCAGGAGGAAACGGTTGATTTTCCAGGCTGCATCTAAAAGTCGTGTTTCTGCTTGGCAGAGAGAGACGGCAGGTGTGTAAAGCGAGAAGGAACACGAAGCACAGAGTTGTTTCACTGCAGCTCAGGGTCCGCCCTGAGAGCCACTGGCATTACACCGAGGACTTTCCAGAACTCTGGTCGGGGCACATTTGAAAGACTTGTCAGTCTATCGATCCAACGAAGAAAACACTGCCTTGCCTTCCACGGTGCACTCAAAGAGACGACCCGGAGTACCCAGGTAGCGGCACGGTGCGCAGTCGGCCAAGAAGAGTCACTGAGCACACAGCGTTCTTCCAAGGGACATGGTGAGGCGGCGGGAGTCCTAGGAAGGGCACACTGGCCTGAATGCCCTACCTTCCCGGCCGGGGTCATGGAAATCGTTTGCACACGGCCACCCGTGGATGGAAACCCGGACATTACGTTGAGCCTGGGGGACAGGTCTGCTTTTCCCGTTATGTGAAGAGGGCTGCTGGAGGCCTCCTGCCACGAGTAGGAAACACTGTGTTAATCGAGGAAAGCTGCCTCTCCCTCAGTCGGCCTTGCCACTGTGTAGAGATGACGGGCAACCGCATTGGTTTTCACTTAAGTTGGAGGCCGCAGGTGGCCTGCTTTCCCGTTGGGAAAATAACGCTTCCCTCCTTAGGTCCCGATGCCAGACGTGGCACAGCCCACGGACGGGTAGTTTCTGAGCAACGAAAAGAGACTCACGCAGCCCCCTGGACCTTCCCTGATAAAACTTTGGCACGAAGGGAGTTCTGCTTGGGCTGAGTGGCGTGACCGACATAATTCCTTGGGTTAGGCCAAAGTGTCCTTTTCCCTTACAAAAGCTTAGGCAGTGTTGCAGGGGCAACAAGTCCGTATGTCAGGCTGCATCTAAAGTCGACTGTCTGCTTGGCGAGCGAGGGCAGGCTGGCGTTCCCAGGATGAACAGCGAGCCGAGGGTTTTTCCCATTGCAGTTCGGGTTCAGCGGCGGGGACCACCTGCAGTACACCTAAGACCTGCTAGACCTGTGCTCGGGAGGACTTTCGAAAGACTGGCAATCCACCTGTGCGACCAAGAGAGCGGTGTTTTGCCTTTCACTCTTCATTCCAAGAGATGATCCGAAGGGCCTAGGCCCCTGTATGTTGGTAGGTCGCCTAAGAAGTGGCATCCGGTACACACTGTGTTTCCATGAGACGTGGTGAGGACGCGGGCGTCCCAGGAGTCCTGCAAAGCACACTAGCGTTTAGCCACTGCTTTGAGTGAGGCTCCCTGGGAAACGCTGCATGGCTGCCCGGCGCTGTGGATGCAATTCCCGGACCTTGCCTTCAGCTTGGCGCTCAGCGTAGTGTTCCTTTTAGGTAGAGGCGACCCTGGGGTGCCTCAGGAGTGGACGTGGAAACACACTATGCCTCTCAAGGAAAGCCCACTTTCCTTCCAAAGACATGCCAGCAGGCACGCGTGGGCTGACAGAGCACTGTATTTCAGGCAGCTTTCACGTTGAACCATCCTTCTTTCCAGTTGGGAGGTACTACAGTGCTCTGAAGGTCCCAATCTCAAAGTTGAGCACGGCCCCACGTACCCATAGGTTCTCCCGCACCGAAAGGGACACAAGGAGGACTGTGGCCCCTCCTCTGAATAACTTGGTAGCCGGGGTGTGGCGCACTGTGCGAATGGCACGAAATATTGGAGGGGCTAGGTCGAGTGAGTTAGGTGTCCCTGCAGCTGCCAAAAGCCTAGCAGTGTGCAGGGGGAAACCGTCCATTTTCCAGACTGCAGCTAACGTCGAGTGACTGCTCGCCAGAACGAGCCGGTAGCTAAGTACACCCAGAAGGAACACTACGCACCGGCTTTCTCCTTGCTCCTCAGCGGCAGCCCTGAGAGACACACTAGGCCATTACACCTAAGACCTTCTACACCTCTGTTCGGGGAGCACTTTTGAATGTCTTGGCTATCTAGCTATCCAACAAAGAAAAGAGTGTGTTGCCTCTCACTCGGCATGCAAAGAGATGATCCGGAGGGCTTTGGTAGCGGCACGGTGCTCAGGGGGCCAAGAAGAGTACTCGGTACACAGTGTTCTTCCAGGGGACATGCTGAGGCAGCGGGGGTCCTGGGAAAGGCCCACGAACATTCATGCACTACTTGCCTAAGGTTTCGTGGAAAGCCTCTGCACGCCTCAGTTCGTGGAGGGAATACCTGAACCTTACTTTGGTCCTCGCGGAACAGCACAGTGTTCCCTTTGTGTATATAGGGCGCCGGGAGGCCTCCTGCACGGTACAGAAAGCAGAGTGTTTCTCTAGGAGAGCTCCCTTTCCCTCACATAGCCATTCTACTTGTGAAGAGAACACGAGCAGCCACACTGTGTCTCAGGACGCTCTGAGGCCGCACTTTCAGCTCTCCCGCTGGGAAAGTAATGCTCTTCGCTCTAGGTAACCAATATCAAAATTGAACCCAGCACATGCACCTGTAGTTTCTGACCAACCAAGAGAGACTCAAGCAGCACGCTGGACCTTCCCTGATAAAACTTTGGCGCCAAGGGGCTCCGGCATGGGCTGAATGGCTTCAAGGACACGATTCCCGGGGATAGGCCAAATGGTCCCTGTAGCTCAGAAAACCCGAGGTAGCGTTCAAGGGGCAAATTGTACGTTTGTCGGGCTGCCTCTGTAGTCGGCCTTCTGCTTGGCAGAGAGAAGACGGCAGGTAAGGGTTCCCAGTCTGAACAATAACCACAGCGTTTTGTCATTGCAGCAGTGGTCCAGCAGTGGGGACCTTTTGCATTACACCTGAGACCTGCTAGGCCTGTGCTCGGGAGGCCTGTTGAAAGCCTGGCAATCTCCATGGGCACCGAAGAGAGAGCAGAGCGTTGCCTTTCCTTCGCCATGCAGAGAAATGATCCGAAGGGGCCTAGGGACCTGTGTTTGGGTAGGTCGCCTAAGAAGAGGCATTGGGTACACAGTGTTTTTCCACGCCCAGGGGGTGAGGACCCAGGAGTCCTAGGAGTCCTGAGCGGCACACTAGCGTTAAGCCACTGCCATGACTAAGGCTTCTGGGCAAATGCTGCCTGCCTGCCAGCACTGTGGCTGCCGTCCTGGACTTTGTTTTGATCTTGGTGATCAGCGTAGATCGCCCTGTATGTAAAGGGGGCTCTGGCATGCCTCAGGCAAGGAAGTGGAAACACCTTCTGTCTTTCCTGTAAAGCACCCTTTCCTTTGAGGCACATTCCAGCACGCAAGGAAGGACTCGCAGAACGCCCTATGTAGGCACCTTGGAGGCTACGAGGATTCCTCGTTCAACTAGGGAATTCCTCCGTTTCTCATAAGGCCCCAGTATCAAAGTTGAACCCAGCCCACGTACGTGTCGTTTCTGAAGAACCAAAAGAGGCACGAGGAGCACTGTGCTACCTTCTCAGAATAATGTTTTATTTAGGCAGGGAGATTTGCACTGTGCGGCTGACCTAAGCGATTTAAGGCGCTAGGGAGGTCTAGGTGGCCTTGAACCTGCCAAAAGACTAGCAGGGCTCAGGAGGAAACGGTTGATTTTCCAGGCTGCATCTAAAAGTCGTGTTTCTGCTTGGCAGAGAGAGACGGCAGGTGTGTAAAGCGAGAAGGAACACGAAGCACAGAGTTGTTTCACTGCAGCTCAGGGTCCGCCCTGAGAGCCACTGGCATTACACCGAGGACTTTCCAGAACTCTGGTCGGGGCACATTTGAAAGACTTGTCAGTCTATCGATCCAACGAAGAAAACACTGCCTTGCCTTCCACGGTGCACTCAAAGAGACGACCCGGAGTACCCAGGTAGCGGCACGGTGCGCAGTCGGCCAAGAAGAGTCACTGAGCACACAGCGTTCTTCCAAGGGACATGGTGAGGCGGCGGGAGTCCTAGGAAGGGCACACTGGCCTGAATGCCCTACCTTCCCGGCCGGGGTCATGGAACTCGTTTGCACACGGCCACCCGTGGATGGAAACCCGGACATTACGTTGAGCCTGGGGGACAGGTCTGCTTTTCCCGTTATGTGAAGAGGGCTGCTGGAGGCCTCCTGCCACGAGTAGGAAACACTGTGTTAATCGAGGAAAGCTGCCTCTCCCTCAGTCGGCCTTGCCACTGTGTAGAGATGACGGGCAACCGCATTGCTTTTCACTTAAGTTGGAGGCCGCAGGTGGCCTGCTTTCCCGTTGGGAAAATAACGCTTCCCTCCTTAGGTCCCGATGCCAGACTTGGCACAGCCCACGGACGGGTAGTTTCTGAGCAACGAAAAGAGACTCACGCAGCCCCCTGGACCTTCCCTGATAAAACTTTGGCACGAAGGGAGTTCTGCTTGGGCTGAGTGGCGTGACCGACATAATTCCTTGGGTTAGGCCAAAGTGTCCTTTTCCCTTACAAAAGCTTAGGCAGTGTTGCAGGGGCAACAAGTCCGTATGTCAGGCTGCATCTAAAGTCGACTGTCTGCTTGGCGAGCGAGGGCAGGCTGGCGTTCCCAGGATGAACAGCGAGCCGAGGGTTTTTCCCATTGCAGTTCGGGTTCAGCGGCGGGGACCACCTGCAGTACACCTAAGACCTGCTAGACCTGTGCTCGGGAGGACTTTCGAAAGACTGGCAATCCACCTGTGCGACCAAGAGAGCGGTGTTTTGCCTTTCACTCTTCATTCCAAGAGATGATCCGAAGGGCCTAGGCCCCTGTATGTTGGTAGGTCGCCTAAGAAGTGGCATCCGGTACACACTGTGTTTCCATGAGACGTGGTGAGGACGCGGGCGTCCCAGGAGTCCTGCAAAGCACACTAGCGTTTAGCCACTGCTTTGAGTGAGGCTCCCTGGGAAACGCTGCATGGCTGCCCGGCGCTGTGGATGCAATTCCCGGACCTTGCCTTCAGCTTGGCGCTCAGCGTAGTGTTCCTTTTAGGTAGAGGCGACCCTGGGGTGCCTCAGGAGTGGACGTGGAAACACACTATGCCTCTCAAGGAAAGCCCACTTTCCTTCCAAAGACATGCCAGCAGGCACGCGTGGGCTGACAGAGCACTGTATTTCAGGCAGCTTTCACGTTGAACCATCCTTCTTTCCAGTTGGGAGGTACTACAGTGCTCTGAAGGTCCCAATCTCAAAGTTGAGCACGGCCCCACGTACCCATAGGTTCTCCCGCACCGAAAGGGACACAAGGAGGACTGTGGCCCCTCCTCTGAATAACTTGGTAGCCGGGGTGTGGCGCACTGTGCGAATGGCACGAAATATTGGAGGGGCTAGGTCGAGTGAGTTAGGTGTCCCTGCAGCTGCCAAAAGCCTAGCAGTGTGCAGGGGGAAACCGTCCATTTTCCAGACTGCAGCTAACGTCGAGTGACTGCTCGCCAGAACGAGCCGGTAGCTAAGTACACCCAGAAGGAACACTACGCACCGGCTTTCTCCTTGCTCCTCAGCGGCAGCCCTGAGAGACACACTAGGCCATTACACCTAAGACCTTCTACACCTCTGTTCGGGGAGCACTTTTGAATGTCTTGGCTATCTAGCTATCCAACAAAGAAAAGAGTGTGTTGCCTCTCACTCGGCATGCAAAGAGATGATCCGGAGGGCTTTGGTAGCGGCACGGTGCTCAGGGGGCCAAGAAGAGTACTCGGTACACAGTGTTCTTCCAGGGGACCTGCTGAGGCAGCGGGGGTCCTGGGAAAGGCCCACGAACATTCATGCACTACTTGCCTAAGGTTTCGTGGAAAGCCTCTGCACGCCTCAGTTCGTGGAGGGAATACCTGAACCTTACTTTGGTCCTCGCGGAACAGCACAGTGTTCCCTTTGTGTATATAGGGCGCCGGGAGGCCTCCTGCACGGTACAGAAAGCAGAGTGTTTCTCTAGGAGAGCTCCCTTTCCCTCACATAGCCATTCTACTTGTGAAGAGAACACGAGCAGCCACACTGTGTCTCAGGACGCTCTGAGGCCGCACTTTCAGCTCTCCCGCTGGGAAAGTAATGCTCTTCGCTCTAGGTAACCAATATCAAAATTGAACCCAGCACATGCACCTGTAGTTTCTGACCAACCAAGAGAGACTCAAGCAGCACGCTGGACCTTCCCTGATAAAACTTTGGCGCCAAGGGGCTCCGGCATGGGCTGAATGGCTTCAAGGACACGATTCCCGGGGATAGGCCAAATGGTCCCTGTAGCTCAGAAAACCCGAGGTAGCGTTCAAGGGGCAAATTGTACGTTTGTCGGGCTGCCTCTGTAGTCGGCCTTCTGCTTGGCAGAGAGAAGACGGCAGGTAAGGGTTCCCAGTCTGAACAATAACCACAGCGTTTTGTCATTGCAGCAGTGGTCCAGCAGTGGGGACCTTTTGCATTACACCTGAGACCTGCTAGGCCTGTGCTCGGGAGGCCTGTTGAAAGCCTGGCAATCTCCATGGGCACCGAAGAGAGAGCAGAGCGTTGCCTTTCCTTCTCCATGCAGAGAAATGATCCGAAGGGGCCTAAGGGACCTGTGTTTGGGTAGGTCGCCTAAGAAGAGGCATTGGGTACACAGTGTTTTTCCACGCCCAGGGGGTGAGGACCCAGGAGTCCTAGGAGTCCTGAGCGGCACACTAGCGTTAAGCCACTGCCATGACTAAGGCTTCTGGGCAAATGCTGCATGCCTGCCAGCACTGTGGCTGCCGTCCTGGGCTTTGTTTTGATCTTCGTGATCAGCGTAGATCGCCCTGTATGTAAAGGGGGCTCTGGCATGCCTCAGGCAAGGAAGTGGAAACACCTTTTGTCTTTCCTGTAAAGCACCCTTTCCTTTGAGGCACATTCCAGCACGCAAGGAAGGACTCGCAGAACGCCCTATGTAGGCACCTTGGAGGCTACGAGGATTCCTCGTTCAACTAGGGAATTCCTCCGTTTCTCATAAGGCCCCAGTATCAAAGTTGAACCCAGCCCACGTACGTGTCGTTTCTGAAGAACCAAAAGAGGCACGAGAAGCACTGTGCTACCTTCTCAGAATAATGTTTTATTTAGGCAGGGAGATTTGCACTGTGCGGCTGACCTAAGCGATTTAAGGCGCTAGGGAGGTCTAGGTGGCCTTGAACCTGCCAAAAGACTAGCAGGGCTCAGGAGGAAACGGTTGATTTTCCAGGCTGCATCTAAAAGTCGTGTTTCTGCTTGGCAGAGAGAGACGGCAGGTGTGTAAAGCGAGAAGGAACACGAAGCACAGAGTTGTTTCACTGCAGCTCAGGGTCCGCCCTGAGAGCCACTGGCATTACACCGAGGACTTTCCAGAACTCTGGTCGGGGCACATTTGAAAGACTTGTCAGTCTATCGATCCAACGAAGAAAACACTGCCTTGCCTTCCACGGTGCACTCAAAGAGACGACCCGGAGTACCCAGGTAGCGGCACGGTGCGCAGTCGGCCAAGAAGAGTCACTGAGCACACAGCGTTCTTCCAAGGGACATGGTGAGGCGGCGGGAGTCCTAGGAAGGGCACACTGGCCTGAATGCCCTACCTTCCCGGCCGGGGTCATGGAAATCGTTTGCACACGGCCACCCGTGGATGGAAACCCGGACATTACGTTGAGCCTGGGGGACAGGTCTGCTTTTCCCGTTATGTGAAGAGGGCTGCTGGAGGCCTCCTGCCACGAGTAGGAAACACTGTGTTAATCGAGGAAAGCTGCCTCTCCCTCAGTCGGCCTTGCCACTGTGTAGAGATGACGGGCAACCGCATTGCTTTTCACTTAAGTTGGAGGCCGCAGGTGGCCTGCTTTCCCGTTGGGAAAATAACGCTTCCCTCCTTAGGTCCCGATGCCAGACTTGGCACAGCCCACGGACGGGTAGTTTCTGAGCAACGAAAAGAGACTCACGCAGCCCCCTGGACCTTCCCTGATAAAACTTTGGCACGAAGGGAGTTCTGCTTGGGCTGAGTGGCGTGACCGACATAATTCCTTGGGTTAGGCCAAAGTGTCCTTTTCCCTTACAAAAGCTTAGGCAGTGTTGCAGGGGCAACAAGTCCGTATGTCAGGCTGCATCTAAAGTCGACTGTCTGCTTGGCGAGCGAGGGCAGGCTGGCGTTCCCAGGATGAACAGCGAGCCGAGGGTTTTTCCCATTGCAGTTCGGGTTCAGCGGCGGGGACCACCTGCAGTACACCTAAGACCTGCTAGACCTGTGCTCGGGAGGACTTTCGAAAGACTGGCAATCCACCTGTGCGACCAAGAGAGCGGTGTTTTGCCTTTCACTCTTCATTCCAAGAGATGATCCGAAGGGCCTAGGCCCCTGTATGTTGGTAGGTCGCCTAAGAAGTGGCATCCGGTACACACTGTGTTTCCATGAGACGTGGTGAGGACGCGGGCGTCCCAGGAGTCCTGCAAAGCACACTAGCGTTTAGCCACTGCTTTGAGTGAGGCTCCCTGGGAAACGCTGCATGGCTGCCCGGCGCTGTGGATGCAATTCCCGGACCTTGCCTTCAGCTTGGCGCTCAGCGTAGTGTTCCTTTTAGGTAGAGGCGACCCTGGGGTGCCTCAGGAGTGGACGTGGAAACACACTATGCCTCTCAAGGAAAGCCCACTTTCCTTCCAAAGACATGCCAGCAGGCACGCGTGGGCTGACAGAGCACTGTATTTCAGGCAGCTTTCACGTTGAACCATCCTTCTTTCCAGTTGGGAGGTACTACAGTGCTCTGAAGGTCCCAATCTCAAAGTTGAGCACGGCCCCACGTACCCATAGGTTCTCCCGCACCGAAAGGGACACAAGGAGGACTGTGGCCCCTCCTCTGAATAACTTGGTAGCCGGGGTGTGGCGCACTGTGCGAATGGCACGAAATATTGGAGGGGCTAGGTCGAGTGAGTTAGGTGTCCCTGCAGCTGCCAAAAGCCTAGCAGTGTGCAGGGGGAAACCGTCCATTTTCCAGACTGCAGCTAACGTCGAGTGACTGCTCGCCAGAACGAGCCGGTAGCTAAGTACACCCAGAAGGAACACTACGCACCGGCTTTCTCCTTGCTCCTCAGCGGCAGCCCTGAGAGACACACTAGGCCATTACACCTAAGACCTTCTACACCTCTGTTCGGGGAGCACTTTTGAATGTCTTGGCTATCTAGCTATCCAACAAAGAAAAGAGTGTGTTGCCTCTCACTCGGCATGCAAAGAGATGATCCGGAGGGCTTTGGTAGCGGCACGGTGCTCAGGGGGCCAAGAAGAGTACTCGGTACACAGTGTTCTTCCAGGGGACCTGCTGAGGCAGCGGGGGTCCTGGGAAAGGCCCACGAACATTCATGCACTACTTGCCTAAGGTTTCGTGGAAAGCCTCTGCACGCCTCAGTTCGTGGAGGGAATACCTGAACCTTACTTTGGTCCTCGCGGAACAGCACAGTGTTCCCTTTGTGTATATAGGGCGCCGGGAGGCCTCCTGCACGGTACAGAAAGCAGAGTGTTTCTCTAGGAGAGCTCCCTTTCCCTCACATAGCCATTCTACTTGTGAAGAGAACACGAGCAGCCACACTGTGTCTCAGGACGCTCTGAGGCCGCACTTTCAGCTCTCCCGCTGGGAAAGTAATGCTCTTCGCTCTAGGTAACCAATATCAAAATTGAACCCAGCACATGCACCTGTAGTTTCTGACCAACCAAGAGAGACTCAAGCAGCACGCTGGACCTTCCCTGATAAAACTTTGGCGCCAAGGGGCTCCGGCATGGGCTGAATGGCTTCAAGGACACGATTCCCGGGGATAGGCCAAATGGTCCCTGTAGCTCAGAAAACCCGAGGTAGCGTTCAAGGGGCAAATTGTACGTTTGTCGGGCTGCCTCTGTAGTCGGCCTTCTGCTTGGCAGAGAGAAGACGGCAGGTAAGGGTTCCCAGTCTGAACAATAACCACAGCGTTTTGTCATTGCAGCAGTGGTCCAGCAGTGGGGACCTTTTGCATTACACCTGAGACCTGCTAGGCCTGTGCTCGGGAGGCCTGTTGAAAGCCTGGCAATCTCCATGGGCACCGAAGAGAGAGCAGAGCGTTGCCTTTCCTTCTCCATGCAGAGAAATGATCCGAAGGGGCCTAAGGGACCTGTGTTTGGGTAGGTCGCCTAAGAAGAGGCATTGGGTACACAGTGTTTTTCCACGCCCAGGGGGTGAGGACCCAGGAGTCCTAGGAGTCCTGAGCGGCACACTAGCGTTAAGCCACTGCCATGACTAAGGCTTCTGGGCAAATGCTGCCTGCCTGCCAGCACTGTGGCTGCCGTCCTGGACTTTGTTTTGATCTTGGTGATCAGCGTAGATCGCCCTGTATGTAAAGGGGGCTCTGGCATGCCTCAGGCAAGGAAGTGGAAACACCTTTTGTCTTTCCTGTAAAGCACCCTTTCCTTTGAGGCACATTCCAGCACGCAAGGAAGGACTCGCAGAACGCCCTATGTAGGCACCTTGGAGGCTACGAGGATTCCTCGTTCAACTAGGGAATTCCTCCGTTTCTCATAAGGCCCCAGTATCAAAGTTGAACCCAGCCCACGTACGTGTCGTTTCTGAAGAACCAAAAGAGGCACGAGGAGCACTGTGCTACCTTCTCAGAATAATGTTTTATTTAGGCAGGGAGATTTGCACTGTGCGGCTGACCTAAGCGATTTAAGGCGCTAGGGAGGTCTAGGTGGCCTTGAACCTGCCAAAAGACTAGCAGGGCTCAGGAGGAAACGGTTGATTTTCCAGGCTGCATCTAAAAGTCGTGTTTCTGCTTGGCAGAGAGAGACGGCAGGTGTGTAAAGCGAGAAGGAACACGAAGCACAGAGTTGTTTCACTGCAGCTCAGGGTCCGCCCTGAGAGCCACTGGCATTACACCGAGGACTTTCCAGAACTCTGGTCGGGGCACATTTGAAAGACTTGTCAGTCTATCGATCCAACGAAGAAAACACTGCCTTGCCTTCCACGGTGCACTCAAAGAGACGACCCGGAGTACCCAGGTAGCGGCACGGTGCGCAGTCGGCCAAGAAGAGTCACTGAGCACACAGCGTTCTTCCAAGGGACATGGTGAGGCGGCGGGAGTCCTAGGAAGGGCACACTGGCCTGAATGCCCTACCTTCCCGGCCGGGGTCATGGAAATCGTTTGCACACGGCCACCCGTGGATGGAAACCCGGACATTACGTTGAGCCTGGGGGACAGGTCTGCTTTTCCCGTTATGTGAAGAGGGCTGCTGGAGGCCTCCTGCCACGAGTAGGAAACACTGTGTTAATCGAGGAAAGCTGCCTCTCCCTCAGTCGGCCTTGCCACTGTGTAGAGATGACGGGCAACCGCATTGGTTTTCACTTAAGTTGGAGGCCGCAGGTGGCCTGCTTTCCCGTTGGGAAAATAACGCTTCCCTCCTTAGGTCCCGATGCCAGACGTGGCACAGCCCACGGACGGGTAGTTTCTGAGCAACGAAAAGAGACTCACGCAGCCCCCTGGACCTTCCCTGATAAAACTTTGGCACGAAGGGAGTTCTGCTTGGGCTGAGTGGCGTGACCGACATAATTCCTTGGGTTAGGCCAAAGTGTCCTTTTCCCTTACAAAAGCTTAGGCAGTGTTGCAGGGGCAACAAGTCCGTATGTCAGGCTGCATCTAAAGTCGACTGTCTGCTTGGCGAGCGAGGGCAGGCTGGCGTTCCCAGGATGAACAGCGAGCCGAGGGTTTTTCCCATTGCAGTTCGGGTTCAGCGGCGGGGACCACCTGCAGTACACCTAAGACCTGCTAGACCTGTGCTCGGGAGGACTTTCGAAAGACTGGCAATCCACCTGTGCGACCAAGAGAGCGGTGTTTTGCCTTTCACTCTTCATTCCAAGAGATGATCCGAAGGGCCTAGGCCCCTGTATGTTGGTAGGTCGCCTAAGAAGTGGCATCCGGTACACACTGTGTTTCCATGAGACGTGGTGAGGACGCGGGCGTCCCAGGAGTCCTGCAAAGCACACTAGCGTTTAGCCACTGCTTTGAGTGAGGCTCCCTGGGAAACGCTGCATGGCTGCCCGGCGCTGTGGATGCAATTCCCGGACCTTGCCTTCAGCTTGGCGCTCAGCGTAGTGTTCCTTTTAGGTAGAGGCGACCCTGGGGTGCCTCAGGAGTGGACGTGGAAACACACTATGCCTCTCAAGGAAAGCCCACTTTCCTTCCAAAGACATGCCAGCAGGCACGCGTGGGCTGACAGAGCACTGTATTTCAGGCAGCTTTCACGTTGAACCATCCTTCTTTCCAGTTGGGAGGTACTACAGTGCTCTGAAGGTCCCAATCTCAAAGTTGAGCACGGCCCCACGTACCCATAGGTTCTCCCGCACCGAAAGGGACACAAGGAGGACTGTGGCCCCTCCTCTGAATAACTTGGTAGCCGGGGTGTGGCGCACTGTGCGAATGGCACGAAATATTGGAGGGGCTAGGTCGAGTGAGTTAGGTGTCCCTGCAGCTGCCAAAAGCCTAGCAGTGTGCAGGGGGAAACCGTCCATTTTCCAGACTGCAGCTAACGTCGAGTGACTGCTCGCCAGAACGAGCCGGTAGCTAAGTACACCCAGAAGGAACACTACGCACCGGCTTTCTCCTTGCTCCTCAGCGGCAGCCCTGAGAGACACACTAGGCCATTACACCTAAGACCTTCTACACCTCTGTTCGGGGAGCACTTTTGAATGTCTTGGCTATCTAGCTATCCAACAAAGAAAAGAGTGTGTTGCCTCTCACTCGGCATGCAAAGAGATGATCCGGAGGGCTTTGGTAGCGGCACGGTGCTCAGGGGGCCAAGAAGAGTACTCGGTACACAGTGTTCTTCCAGGGGACCTGCTGAGGCAGCGGGGGTCCTGGGAAAGGCCCACGAACATTCATGCACTACTTGCCTAAGGTTTCGTGGAAAGCCTCTGCACGCCTCAGTTCGTGGAGGGAATACCTGAACCTTACTTTGGTCCTCGCGGAACAGCACAGTGTTCCCTTTGTGTATATAGGGCGCCGGGAGGCCTCCTGCACGGTACAGAAAGCAGAGTGTTTCTCTAGGAGAGCTCCCTTTCCCTCACATAGCCATTCTACTTGTGAAGAGAACACGAGCAGCCACACTGTGTCTCAGGACGCTCTGAGGCCGCACTTTCAGCTCTCCCGCTGGGAAAGTAATGCTCTTCGCTCTAGGTAACCAATATCAAAATTGAACCCAGCACATGCACCTGTAGTTTCTGACCAACCAAGAGAGACTCAAGCAGCACGCTGGACCTTCCCTGATAAAACTTTGGCGCCAAGGGGCTCCGGCATGGGCTGAATGGCTTCAAGGACACGATTCCCGGGGATAGGCCAAATGGTCCCTGTAGCTCAGAAAACCCGAGGTAGCGTTCAAGGGGCAAATTGTACGTTTGTCGGGCTGCCTCTGTAGTCGGCCTTCTGCTTGGCAGAGAGAAGACGGCAGGTAAGGGTTCCCAGTCTGAACAATAACCACAGCGTTTTGTCATTGCAGCAGTGGTCCAGCAGTGGGGACCTTTTGCATTACACCTGAGACCTGCTAGGCCTGTGCTCGGGAGGCCTGTTGAAAGCCTGGCAATCTCCATGGGCACCGAAGAGAGAGCAGAGCGTTGCCTTTCCTTCTCCATGCAGAGAAATGATCCGAAGGGGCCTAAGGGACCTGTGTTTGGGTAGGTCGCCTAAGAAGAGGCATTGGGTACACAGTGTTTTTCCACGCCCAGGGGGTGAGGACCCAGGAGTCCTAGGAGTCCTGAGCGGCACACTAGCGTTAAGCCACTGCCATGACTAAGGCTTCTGGGCAAATGCTGCCTGCCTGCCAGCACTGTGGCTGCCGTCCTGGACTTTGTTTTGATCTTGGTGATCAGCGTAGATCGCCCTGTATGTAAAGGGGGCTCTGGCATGCCTCAGGCAAGGAAGTGGAAACACCTTTTGTCTTTCCTGTAAAGCACCCTTTCCTTTGAGGCACATTCCAGCACGCAAGGAAGGACTCGCAGAACGCCCTATGTAGGCACCTTGGAGGCTACGAGGATTCCTCGTTCAACTAGGGAATTCCTCCGTTTCTCATAAGGCCCCAGTATCAAAGTTGAACCCAGCCCACGTACGTGTCGTTTCTGAAGAACCAAAAGAGGCACGAGGAGCACTGTGCTACCTTCTCAGAATAATGTTTTATTTAGGCAGGGAGATTTGCACTGTGCGGCTGACCTAAGCGATTTAAGGCGCTAGGGAGGTCTAGGTGGCCTTGAACCTGCCAAAAGACTAGCAGGGCTCAGGAGGAAACGGTTGATTTTCCAGGCTGCATCTAAAAGTCGTGTTTCTGCTTGGCAGAGAGAGACGGCAGGTGTGTAAAGCGAGAAGGAACACGAAGCACAGAGTTGTTTCACTGCAGCTCAGGGTCCGCCCTGAGAGCCACTGGCATTACACCGAGGACTTTCCAGAACTCTGGTCGGGGCACATTTGAAAGACTTGTCAGTCTATCGATCCAACGAAGAAAACACTGCCTTGCCTTCCACGGTGCACTCAAAGAGACGACCCGGAGTACCCAGGTAGCGGCACGGTGCGCAGTCGGCCAAGAAGAGTCACTGAGCACACAGCGTTCTTCCAAGGGACATGGTGAGGCGGCGGGAGTCCTAGGAAGGGCACACTGGCCTGAATGCCCTACCTTCCCGGCCGGGGTCATGGAAATCGTTTGCACACGGCCACCCGTGGATGGAAACCCGGACATTACGTTGAGCCTGGGGGACAGGTCTGCTTTTCCCGTTATGTGAAGAGGGCTGCTGGAGGCCTCCTGCCACGAGTAGGAAACACTGTGTTAATCGAGGAAAGCTGCCTCTCCCTCAGTCGGCCTTGCCACTGTGTAGAGATGACGGGCAACCGCATTGGTTTTCACTTAAGTTGGAGGCCGCAGGTGGCCTGCTTTCCCGTTGGGAAAATAACGCTTCCCTCCTTAGGTCCCGATGCCAGACGTGGCACAGCCCACGGACGGGTAGTTTCTGAGCAACGAAAAGAGACTCACGCAGCCCCCTGGACCTTCCCTGATAAAACTTTGGCACGAAGGGAGTTCTGCTTGGGCTGAGTGGCGTGACCGACATAATTCCTTGGGTTAGGCCAAAGTGTCCTTTTCCCTTACAAAAGCTTAGGCAGTGTTGCAGGGGCAACAAGTCCGTATGTCAGGCTGCATCTAAAGTCGACTGTCTGCTTGGCGAGCGAGGGCAGGCTGGCGTTCCCAGGATGAACAGCGAGCCGAGGGTTTTTCCCATTGCAGTTCGGGTTCAGCGGCGGGGACCACCTGCAGTACACCTAAGACCTGCTAGACCTGTGCTCGGGAGGACTTTCGAAAGACTGGCAATCCACCTGTGCGACCAAGAGAGCGGTGTTTTGCCTTTCACTCTTCATTCCAAGAGATGATCCGAAGGGCCTAGGCCCCTGTATGTTGGTAGGTCGCCTAAGAAGTGGCATCCGGTACACACTGTGTTTCCATGAGACGTGGTGAGGACGCGGGCGTCCCAGGAGTCCTGCAAAGCACACTAGCGTTTAGCCACTGCTTTGAGTGAGGCTCCCTGGGAAACGCTGCATGGCTGCCCGGCGCTGTGGATGCAATTCCCGGACCTTGCCTTCAGCTTGGCGCTCAGCGTAGTGTTCCTTTTAGGTAGAGGCGACCCTGGGGTGCCTCAGGAGTGGACGTGGAAACACACTATGCCTCTCAAGGAAAGCCCACTTTCCTTCCAAAGACATGCCAGCAGGCACGCGTGGGCTGACAGAGCACTGTATTTCAGGCAGCTTTCACGTTGAACCATCCTTCTTTCCAGTTGGGAGGTACTACAGTGCTCTGAAGGTCCCAATCTCAAAGTTGAGCACGGCCCCACGTACCCATAGGTTCTCCCGCACCGAAAGGGACACAAGGAGGACTGTGGCCCCTCCTCTGAATAACTTGGTAGCCGGGGTGTGGCGCACTGTGCGAATGGCACGAAATATTGGAGGGGCTAGGTCGAGTGAGTTAGGTGTCCCTGCAGCTGCCAAAAGCCTAGCAGTGTGCAGGGGGAAACCGTCCATTTTCCAGACTGCAGCTAACGTCGAGTGACTGCTCGCCAGAACGAGCCGGTAGCTAAGTACACCCAGAAGGAACACTACGCACCGGCTTTCTCCTTGCTCCTCAGCGGCAGCCCTGAGAGACACACTAGGCCATTACACCTAAGACCTTCTACACCTCTGTTCGGGGAGCACTTTTGAATGTCTTGGCTATCTAGCTATCCAACAAAGAAAAGAGTGTGTTGCCTCTCACTCGGCATGCAAAGAGATGATCCGGAGGGCTTTGGTAGCGGCACGGTGCTCAGGGGGCCAAGAAGAGTACTCGGTACACAGTGTTCTTCCAGGGGACCTGCTGAGGCAGCGGGGGTCCTGGGAAAGGCCCACGAACATTCATGCACTACTTGCCTAAGGTTTCGTGGAAAGCCTCTGCACGCCTCAGTTCGTGGAGGGAATACCTGAACCTTACTTTGGTCCTCGCGGAACAGCACAGTGTTCCCTTTGTGTATATAGGGCGCCGGGAGGCCTCCTGCACGGTACAGAAAGCAGAGTGTTTCTCTAGGAGAGCTCCCTTTCCCTCACATAGCCATTCTACTTGTGAAGAGAACACGAGCAGCCACACTGTGTCTCAGGACGCTCTGAGGCCGCACTTTCAGCTCTCCCGCTGGGAAAGTAATGCTCTTCGCTCTAGGTAACCAATATCAAAATTGAACCCAGCACATGCACCTGTAGTTTCTGACCAACCAAGAGAGACTCAAGCAGCACGCTGGACCTTCCCTGATAAAACTTTGGCGCCAAGGGGCTCCGGCATGGGCTGAATGGCTTCAAGGACACGATTCCCGGGGATAGGCCAAATGGTCCCTGTAGCTCAGAAAACCCGAGGTAGCGTTCAAGGGGCAAATTGTACGTTTGTCGGGCTGCCTCTGTAGTCGGCCTTCTGCTTGGCAGAGAGAAGACGGCAGGTAAGGGTTCCCAGTCTGAACAATAACCACAGCGTTTTGTCATTGCAGCAGTGGTCCAGCAGTGGGGACCTTTTGCATTACACCTGAGACCTGCTAGGCCTGTGCTCGGGAGGCCTGTTGAAAGCCTGGCAATCTCCATGGGCACCGAAGAGAGAGCAGAGCGTTGCCTTTCCTTCTCCATGCAGAGAAATGATCCGAAGGGGCCTAAGGGACCTGTGTTTGGGTAGGTCGCCTAAGAAGAGGCATTGGGTACACAGTGTTTTTCCACGCCCAGGGGGTGAGGACCCAGGAGTCCTAGGAGTCCTGAGCGGCACACTAGCGTTAAGCCACTGCCATGACTAAGGCTTCTGGGCAAATGCTGCCTGCCTGCCAGCACTGTGGCTGCCGTCCTGGACTTTGTTTTGATCTTGGTGATCAGCGTAGATCGCCCTGTATGTAAAGGGGGCTCTGGCATGCCTCAGGCAAGGAAGTGGAAACACCTTTTGTCTTTCCTGTAAAGCACCCTTTCCTTTGAGGCACATTCCAGCACGCAAGGAAGGACTCGCAGAACGCCCTATGTAGGCACCTTGGAGGCTACGAGGATTCCTCGTTCAACTAGGGAATTCCTCCGTTTCTCATAAGGCCCCAGTATCAAAGTTGAACCCAGCCCACGTACGTGTCGTTTCTGAAGAACCAAAAGAGGCACGAGGAGCACTGTGCTACCTTCTCAGAATAATGTTTTATTTAGGCAGGGAGATTTGCACTGTGCGGCTGACCTAAGCGATTTAAGGCGCTAGGGAGGTCTAGGTGGCCTTGAACCTGCCAAAAGACTAGCAGGGCTCAGGAGGAAACGGTTGATTTTCCAGGCTGCATCTAAAAGTCGTGTTTCTGCTTGGCAGAGAGAGACGGCAGGTGTGTAAAGCGAGAAGGAACACGAAGCACAGAGTTGTTTCACTGCAGCTCAGGGTCCGCCCTGAGAGCCACTGGCATTACACCGAGGACTTTCCAGAACTCTGGTCGGGGCACATTTGAAAGACTTGTCAGTCTATCGATCCAACGAAGAAAACACTGCCTTGCCTTCCACGGTGCACTCAAAGAGACGACCCGGAGTACCCAGGTAGCGGCACGGTGCGCAGTCGGCCAAGAAGAGTCACTGAGCACACAGCGTTCTTCCAAGGGACATGGTGAGGCGGCGGGAGTCCTAGGAAGGGCACACTGGCCTGAATGCCCTACCTTCCCGGCCGGGGTCATGGAAATCGTTTGCACACGGCCACCCGTGGATGGAAACCCGGACATTACGTTGAGCCTGGGGGACAGGTCTGCTTTTCCCGTTATGTGAAGAGGGCTGCTGGAGGCCTCCTGCCACGAGTAGGAAACACTGTGTTAATCGAGGAAAGCTGCCTCTCCCTCAGTCGGCCTTGCCACTGTGTAGAGATGACGGGCAACCGCATTGCTTTTCACTTAAGTTGGAGGCCGCAGGTGGCCTGCTTTCCCGTTGGGAAAATAACGCTTCCCTCCTTAGGTCCCGATGCCAGACTTGGCACAGCCCACGGACGGGTAGTTTCTGAGCAACGAAAAGAGACTCACGCAGCCCCCTGGACCTTCCCTGATAAAACTTTGGCACGAAGGGAGTTCTGCTTGGGCTGAGTGGCGTGACCGACATAATTCCTTGGGTTAGGCCAAAGTGTCCTTTTCCCTTACAAAAGCTTAGGCAGTGTTGCAGGGGCAACAAGTCCGTATGTCAGGCTGCATCTAAAGTCGACTGTCTGCTTGGCGAGCGAGGGCAGGCTGGCGTTCCCAGGATGAACAGCGAGCCGAGGGTTTTTCCCATTGCAGTTCGGGTTCAGCGGCGGGGACCACCTGCAGTACACCTAAGACCTGCTAGACCTGTGCTCGGGAGGACTTTCGAAAGACTGGCAATCCACCTGTGCGACCAAGAGAGCGGTGTTTTGCCTTTCACTCTTCATTCCAAGAGATGATCCGAAGGGCCTAGGCCCCTGTATGTTGGTAGGTCGCCTAAGAAGTGGCATCCGGTACACACTGTGTTTCCATGAGACGTGGTGAGGACGCGGGCGTCCCAGGAGTCCTGCAAAGCACACTAGCGTTTAGCCACTGCTTTGAGTGAGGCTCCCTGGGAAACGCTGCATGGCTGCCCGGCGCTGTGGATGCAATTCCCGGACCTTGCCTTCAGCTTGGCGCTCAGCGTAGTGTTCCTTTTAGGTAGAGGCGACCCTGGGGTGCCTCAGGAGTGGACGTGGAAACACACTATGCCTCTCAAGGAAAGCCCACTTTCCTTCCAAAGACATGCCAGCAGGCACGCGTGGGCTGACAGAGCACTGTATTTCAGGCAGCTTTCACGTTGAACCATCCTTCTTTCCAGTTGGGAGGTACTACAGTGCTCTGAAGGTCCCAATCTCAAAGTTGAGCACGGCCCCACGTACCCATAGGTTCTCCCGCACCGAAAGGGACACAAGGAGGACTGTGGCCCCTCCTCTGAATAACTTGGTAGCCGGGGTGTGGCGCACTGTGCGAATGGCACGAAATATTGGAGGGGCTAGGTCGAGTGAGTTAGGTGTCCCTGCAGCTGCCAAAAGCCTAGCAGTGTGCAGGGGGAAACCGTCCATTTTCCAGACTGCAGCTAACGTCGAGTGACTGCTCGCCAGAACGAGCCGGTAGCTAAGTACACCCAGAAGGAACACTACGCACCGGCTTTCTCCTTGCTCCTCAGCGGCAGCCCTGAGAGACACACTAGGCCATTACACCTAAGACCTTCTACACCTCTGTTCGGGGAGCACTTTTGAATGTCTTGGCTATCTAGCTATCCAACAAAGAAAAGAGTGTGTTGCCTCTCACTCGGCATGCAAAGAGATGATCCGGAGGGCTTTGGTAGCGGCACGGTGCTCAGGGGGCCAAGAAGAGTACTCGGTACACAGTGTTCTTCCAGGGGACCTGCTGAGGCAGCGGGGGTCCTGGGAAAGGCCCACGAACATTCATGCACTACTTGCCTAAGGTTTCGTGGAAAGCCTCTGCACGCCTCAGTTCGTGGAGGGAATACCTGAACCTTACTTTGGTCCTCGCGGAACAGCACAGTGTTCCCTTTGTGTATATAGGGCGCCGGGAGGCCTCCTGCACGGTACAGAAAGCAGAGTGTTTCTCTAGGAGAGCTCCCTTTCCCTCACATAGCCATTCTACTTGTGAAGAGAACACGAGCAGCCACACTGTGTCTCAGGACGCTCTGAGGCCGCACTTTCAGCTCTCCCGCTGGGAAAGTAATGCTCTTCACTCTAGGTAACCAATATCAAAATTGAACCCAGCACATGCACCTGTAGTTTCTGACCAACCAAGAGAGACTCAAGCAGCACGCTGGACCTTCCCTGATAAAACTTTGGCGCCAAGGGGCTCCGGCATGGGCTGAATGGCTTCAAGGACACGATTCCCGGGGATAGGCCAAATGGTCCCTGTAGCTCAGAAAACCCGAGGTAGCGTTCAAGGGGCAAATTGTACGTTTGTCGGGCTGCCTCTGTAGTCGGCCTTCTGCTTGGCAGAGAGAAGACGGCAGGTAAGGGTTCCCAGTCTGAACAATAACCACAGCGTTTTGTCATTGCAGCAGTGGTCCAGCAGTGGGGACCTTTTGCATTACACCTGAGACCTGCTAGGCCTGTGCTCGGGAGGCCTGTTGAAAGCCTGGCAATCTCCATGGGCACCGAAGAGAGAGCAGAGCGTTGCCTTTCCTTCTCCATGCAGAGAAATGATCCGAAGGGGCCTAAGGGACCTGTGTTTGGGTAGGTCGCCTAAGAAGAGGCATTGGGTACACAGTGTTTTTCCACGCCCAGGGGGTGAGGACCCAGGAGTCCTAGGAGTCCTGAGCGGCACACTAGCGTTAAGCCACTGCCATGACTAAGGCTTCTGGGCAAATGCTGCCTGCCTGCCAGCACTGTGGCTGCCGTCCTGGGCTTTGTTTTGATCTTGGTGATCAGCGTAGATCGCCCTGTATGTAAAGGGGGCTCTGGCATGCCTCAGGCAAGGAAGTGGAAACACCTTTTGTCTTTCCTGTAAAGCACCCTTTCCTTTGAGGCACATTCCAGCACGCAAGGAAGGACTCGCAGAACGCCCTATGTAGGCACCTTGGAGGCTACGAGGATTCCTCGTTCAACTAGGGAATTCCTCCGTTTCTCATAAGGCCCCAGTATCAAAGTTGAACCCAGCCCACGTACGTGTCGTTTCTGAAGAACCAAAAGAGGCACGAGGAGCACTGTGCTACCTTCTCAGAATAATGTTTTATTTAGGCAGGGAGATTTGCACTGTGCGGCTGACCTAAGCGATTTAAGGCGCTAGGGAGGTCTAGGTGGCCTTGAACCTGCCAAAAGACTAGCAGGGCTCAGGAGGAAACGGTTGATTTTCCAGGCTGCATCTAAAAGTCGTGTTTCTGCTTGGCAGAGAGAGACGGCAGGTGTGTAAAGCGAGAAGGAACACGAAGCACAGAGTTGTTTCACTGCAGCTCAGGGTCCGCCCTGAGAGCCACTGGCATTACACCGAGGACTTTCCAGAACTCTGGTCGGGGCACATTTGAAAGACTTGTCAGTCTATCGATCCAACGAAGAAAACACTGCCTTGCCTTCCACGGTGCACTCAAAGAGACGACCCGGAGTACCCAGGTAGCGGCACGGTGCGCAGTCGGCCAAGAAGAGTCACTGAGCACACAGCGTTCTTCCAAGGGACATGGTGAGGCGGCGGGAGTCCTAGGAAGGGCACACTGGCCTGAATGCCCTACCTTCCCGGCCGGGGTCATGGAAATCGTTTGCACACGGCCACCCGTGGATGGAAACCCGGACATTACGTTGAGCCTGGGGGACAGGTCTGCTTTTCCCGTTATGTGAAGAGGGCTGCTGGAGGCCTCCTGCCACGAGTAGGAAACACTGTGTTAATCGAGGAAAGCTGCCTCTCCCTCAGTCGGCCTTGCCACTGTGTAGAGATGACGGGCAACCGCATTGGTTTTCACTTAAGTTGGAGGCCGCAGGTGGCCTGCTTTCCCGTTGGGAAAATAACGCTTCCCTCCTTAGGTCCCGATGCCAGACTTGGCACAGCCCACGGACGGGTAGTTTCTGAGCAACGAAAAGAGACTCACGCAGCCCCCTGGACCTTCCCTGATAAAACTTTGGCACGAAGGGAGTTCTGCTTGGGCTGAGTGGCGTGACCGACATAATTCCTTGGGTTAGGCCAAAGTGTCCTTTTCCCTTACAAAAGCTTAGGCAGTGTTGCAGGGGCAACAAGTCCGTATGTCAGGCTGCATCTAAAGTCGACTGTCTGCTTGGCGAGCGAGGGCAGGCTGGCGTTCCCAGGATGAACAGCGAGCCGAGGGTTTTTCCCATTGCAGTTCGGGTTCAGCGGCGGGGACCACCTGCAGTACACCTAAGACCTGCTAGACCTGTGCTCGGGAGGACTTTCGAAAGACTGGCAATCCACCTGTGCGACCAAGAGAGCGGTGTTTTGCCTTTCACTCTTCATTCCAAGAGATGATCCGAAGGGCCTAGGCCCCTGTATGTTGGTAGGTCGCCTAAGAAGTGGCATCCGGTACACACTGTGTTTCCATGAGACGTGGTGAGGACGCGGGCGTCCCAGGAGTCCTGCAAAGCACACTAGCGTTTAGCCACTGCTTTGAGTGAGGCTCCCTGGGAAACGCTGCATGGCTGCCCGGCGCTGTGGATGCAATTCCCGGACCTTGCCTTCAGCTTGGCGCTCAGCGTAGTGTTCCTTTTAGGTAGAGGCGACCCTGGGGTGCCTCAGGAGTGGACGTGGAAACACACTATGCCTCTCAAGGAAAGCCCACTTTCCTTCCAAAGACATGCCAGCAGGCACGCGTGGGCTGACAGAGCACTGTATTTCAGGCAGCTTTCACGTTGAACCATCCTTCTTTCCAGTTGGGAGGTACTACAGTGCTCTGAAGGTCCCAATCTCAAAGTTGAGCACGGCCCCACGTACCCATAGGTTCTCCCGCACCGAAAGGGACACAAGGAGGACTGTGGCCCCTCCTCTGAATAACTTGGTAGCCGGGGTGTGGCGCACTGTGCGAATGGCACGAAATATTGGAGGGGCTAGGTCGAGTGAGTTAGGTGTCCCTGCAGCTGCCAAAAGCCTAGCAGTGTGCAGGGGGAAACCGTCCATTTTCCAGACTGCAGCTAACGTCGAGTGACTGCTCGCCAGAACGAGCCGGTAGCTAAGTACACCCAGAAGGAACACTACGCACCGGCTTTCTCCTTGCTCCTCAGCGGCAGCCCTGAGAGACACACTAGGCCATTACACCTAAGACCTTCTACACCTCTGTTCGGGGAGCACTTTTGAATGTCTTGGCTATCTAGCTATCCAACAAAGAAAAGAGTGTGTTGCCTCTCACTCGGCATGCAAAGAGATGATCCGGAGGGCTTTGGTAGCGGCACGGTGCTCAGGGGGCCAAGAAGAGTACTCGGTACACAGTGTTCTTCCAGGGGACCTGCTGAGGCAGCGGGGGTCCTGGGAAAGGCCCACGAACATTCATGCACTACTTGCCTAAGGTTTCGTGGAAAGCCTCTGCACGCCTCAGTTCGTGGAGGGAATACCTGAACCTTACTTTGGTCCTCGCGGAACAGCACAGTGTTCCCTTTGTGTATATAGGGCGCCGGGAGGCCTCCTGCACGGTACAGAAAGCAGAGTGTTTCTCTAGGAGAGCTCCCTTTCCCTCACATAGCCATTCTACTTGTGAAGAGAACACGAGCAGCCACACTGTGTCTCAGGACGCTCTGAGGCCGCACTTTCAGCTCTCCCGCTGGGAAAGTAATGCTCTTCGCTCTAGGTAACCAATATCAAAATTGAACCCAGCACATGCACCTGTAGTTTCTGACCAACCAAGAGAGACTCAAGCAGCACGCTGGACCTTCCCTGATAAAACTTTGGCGCCAAGGGGCTCCGGCATGGGCTGAATGGCTTCAAGGACACGATTCCCGGGGATAGGCCAAATGGTCCCTGTAGCTCAGAAAACCCGAGGTAGCGTTCAAGGGGCAAATTGTACGTTTGTCGGGCTGCCTCTGTAGTCGGCCTTCTGCTTGGCAGAGAGAAGACGGCAGGTAAGGGTTCCCAGTCTGAACAATAACCACAGCGTTTTGTCATTGCAGCAGTGGTCCAGCAGTGGGGACCTTTTGCATTACACCTGAGACCTGCTAGGCCTGTGCTCGGGAGGCCTGTTGAAAGCCTGGCAATCTCCATGGGCACCGAAGAGAGAGCAGAGCGTTGCCTTTCCTTCTCCATGCAGAGAAATGATCCGAAGGGGCCTAAGGGACCTGTGTTTGGGTAGGTCGCCTAAGAAGAGGCATTGGGTACACAGTGTTTTTCCACGCCCAGGGGGTGAGGACCCAGGAGTCCTAGGAGTCCTGAGCGGCACACTAGCGTTAAGCCACTGCCATGACTAAGGCTTCTGGGCAAATGCTGCCTGCCTGCCAGCACTGTGGCTGCCGTCCTGGACTTTGTTTTGATCTTGGTGATCAGCGTAGATCGCCCTGTATGTAAAGGGGGCTCTGGCATGCCTCAGGCAAGGAAGTGGAAACACCTTTTGTCTTTCCTGTAAAGCACCCTTTCCTTTGAGGCACATTCCAGCACGCAAGGAAGGACTCGCAGAACGCCCTATGTAGGCACCTTGGAGGCTACGAGGATTCCTCGTTCAACTAGGGAATTCCTCCGTTTCTCATAAGGCCCCAGTATCAAAGTTGAACCCAGCCCACGTACGTGTCGTTTCTGAAGAACCAAAAGAGGCACGAGGAGCACTGTGCTACCTTCTCAGAATAATGTTTTATTTAGGCAGGGAGATTTGCACTGTGCGGCTGACCTAAGCGATTTAAGGCGCTAGGGAGGTCTAGGTGGCCTTGAACCTGCCAAAAGACTAGCAGGGCTCAGGAGGAAACGGTTGATTTTCCAGGCTGCATCTAAAAGTCGTGTTTCTGCTTGGCAGAGAGAGACGGCAGGTGTGTAAAGCGAGAAGGAACACGAAGCACAGAGTTGTTTCACTGCAGCTCAGGGTCCGCCCTGAGAGCCACTGGCATTACACCGAGGACTTTCCAGAACTCTGGTCGGGGCACATTTGAAAGACTTGTCAGTCTATCGATCCAACGAAGAAAACACTGCCTTGCCTTCCACGGTGCACTCAAAGAGACGACCCGGAGTACCCAGGTAGCGGCACGGTGCGCAGTCGGCCAAGAAGAGTCACTGAGCACACAGCGTTCTTCCAAGGGACATGGTGAGGCGGCGGGAGTCCTAGGAAGGGCACACTGGCCTGAATGCCCTACCTTCCCGGCCGGGGTCATGGAACTCGTTTGCACACGGCCACCCGTGGATGGAAACCCGGACATTACGTTGAGCCTGGGGGACAGGTCTGCTTTTCCCGTTATGTGAAGAGGGCTGCTGGAGGCCTCCTGCCACGAGTAGGAAACACTGTGTTAATCGAGGAAAGCTGCCTCTCCCTCAGTCGGCCTTGCCACTGTGTAGAGATGACGGGCAACCGCATTGCTTTTCACTTAAGTTGGAGGCCGCAGGTGGCCTGCTTTCCCGTTGGGAAAATAACGCTTCCCTCCTTAGGTCCCGATGCCAGACTTGGCACAGCCCACGGACGGGTAGTTTCTGAGCAACGAAAAGAGACTCACGCAGCCCCCTGGACCTTCCCTGATAAAACTTTGGCACGAAGGGAGTTCTGCTTGGGCTGAGTGGCGTGACCGACATAATTCCTTGGGTTAGGCCAAAGTGTCCTTTTCCCTTACAAAAGCTTAGGCAGTGTTGCAGGGGCAACAAGTCCGTATGTCAGGCTGCATCTAAAGTCGACTGTCTGCTTGGCGAGCGAGGGCAGGCTGGCGTTCCCAGGATGAACAGCGAGCCGAGGGTTTTTCCCATTGCAGTTCGGGTTCAGCGGCGGGGACCACCTGCAGTACACCTAAGACCTGCTAGACCTGTGCTCGGGAGGACTTTCGAAAGACTGGCAATCCACCTGTGCGACCAAGAGAGCGGTGTTTTGCCTTTCACTCTTCATTCCAAGAGATGATCCGAAGGGCCTAGGCCCCTGTATGTTGGTAGGTCGCCTAAGAAGTGGCATCCGGTACACACTGTGTTTCCATGAGACGTGGTGAGGACGCGGGCGTCCCAGGAGTCCTGCAAAGCACACTAGCGTTTAGCCACTGCTTTGAGTGAGGCTCCCTGGGAAACGCTGCATGGCTGCCCGGCGCTGTGGATGCAATTCCCGGACCTTGCCTTCAGCTTGGCGCTCAGCGTAGTGTTCCTTTTAGGTAGAGGCGACCCTGGGGTGCCTCAGGAGTGGACGTGGAAACACACTATGCCTCTCAAGGAAAGCCCACTTTCCTTCCAAAGACATGCCAGCAGGCACGCGTGGGCTGACAGAGCACTGTATTTCAGGCAGCTTTCACGTTGAACCATCCTTCTTTCCAGTTGGGAGGTACTACAGTGCTCTGAAGGTCCCAATCTCAAAGTTGAGCACGGCCCCACGTACCCATAGGTTCTCCCGCACCGAAAGGGACACAAGGAGGACTGTGGCCCCTCCTCTGAATAACTTGGTAGCCGGGGTGTGGCGCACTGTGCGAATGGCACGAAATATTGGAGGGGCTAGGTCGAGTGAGTTAGGTGTCCCTGCAGCTGCCAAAAGCCTAGCAGTGTGCAGGGGGAAACCGTCCATTTTCCAGACTGCAGCTAACGTCGAGTGACTGCTCGCCAGAACGAGCCGGTAGCTAAGTACACCCAGAAGGAACACTACGCACCGGCTTTCTCCTTGCTCCTCAGCGGCAGCCCTGAGAGACACACTAGGCCATTACACCTAAGACCTTCTACACCTCTGTTCGGGGAGCACTTTTGAATGTCTTGGCTATCTAGCTATCCAACAAAGAAAAGAGTGTGTTGCCTCTCACTCGGCATGCAAAGAGATGATCCGGAGGGCTTTGGTAGCGGCACGGTGCTCAGGGGGCCAAGAAGAGTACTCGGTACACAGTGTTCTTCCAGGGGACCTGCTGAGGCAGCGGGGGTCCTGGGAAAGGCCCACGAACATTCATGCACTACTTGCCTAAGGTTTCGTGGAAAGCCTCTGCACGCCTCAGTTCGTGGAGGGAATACCTGAACCTTACTTTGGTCCTCGCGGAACAGCACAGTGTTCCCTTTGTGTATATAGGGCGCCGGGAGGCCTCCTGCACGGTACAGAAAGCAGAGTGTTTCTCTAGGAGAGCTCCCTTTCCCTCACATAGCCATTCTACTTGTGAAGAGAACACGAGCAGCCACACTGTGTCTCAGGACGCTCTGAGGCCGCACTTTCAGCTCTCCCGCTGGGAAAGTAATGCTCTTCGCTCTAGGTAACCAATATCAAAATTGAACCCAGCACATGCACCTGTAGTTTCTGACC
This sequence comes from Balaenoptera borealis, assembly GCF_965194805.1. Taxonomy (NCBI): domain Eukaryota; kingdom Metazoa; phylum Chordata; class Mammalia; order Artiodactyla; family Balaenopteridae; genus Balaenoptera; species Balaenoptera borealis. Next base: position 85,652 of record NW_028122989.1, read on the forward strand.
AACCAAGAGAGACTCAAGCAGCACGCTGGACCTTCCCTGATAAAACTTTGGCGCCAAGGGGCTCCGGCATGGGCTGAATGGCTTCAAGGACACGATTCCCGGGGATAGGCCAAATGGTCCCTGTAGCTCAGAAAACCCGAGGTAGCGTTCAAGGGGCAAATTGTACGTTTGTCGGGCTGCCTCTGTAGTCGGCCTTCTGCTTGGCAGAGAGAAGACGGCAGGTAAGGGTTCCCAGTCTGAACAATAACCACAGCGTTTTGTCATTGCAGCAGTGGTCCAGCAGTGGGGACCTTTTGCATTACACCTGAGACCTGCTAGGCCTGTGCTCGGGAGGCCTGTTGAAAGCCTGGCAATCTCCATGGGCACCGAAGAGAGAGCAGAGCGTTGCCTTTCCTTCTCCATGCAGAGAAATGATCCGAAGGGGCCTAAGGGACCTGTGTTTGGGTAGGTCGCCTAAGAAGAGGCATTGGGTACACAGTGTTTTTCCACGCCCAGGGGGTGAGGACCCAGGAGTCCTAGGAGTCCTGAGCGGCACACTAGCGTTAAGCCACTGCCATGACTAAGGCTTCTGGGCAAATGCTGCCTGCCTGCCAGCACTGTGGCTGCCGTCCTGGACTTTGTTTTGATCTTGGTGATCAGCGTAGATCGCCCTGTATGTAAAGGGGGCTCTGGCATGCCTCAGGCAAGGAAGTGGAAACACCTTTTGTCTTTCCTGTAAAGCACCCTTTCCTTTGAGGCACATTCCAGCACGCAAGGAAGGACTCGCAGAACGCCCTATGTAGGCACCTTGGAGGCTACGAGGATTCCTCGTTCAACTAGGGAATTCCTCCGTTTCTCATAAGGCCCCAGTATCAAAGTTGAACCCAGCCCACGTACGTGTCGTTTCTGAAGAACCAAAAGAGGCACGAGGAGCACTGTGCTACCTTCTCAGAATAATGTTTTATTTAGGCAGGGAGATTTGCACTGTGCGGCTGACCTAAGCGATTTAAGGCGCTAGGGAGGTCTAGGTGGCCTTGAACCTGCCAAAAGACTAGCAGGGCTCAGGAGGAAACGGTTGATTTTCCAGGCTGCATCTAAAAGTCGTGTTTCTGCTTGGCAGAGAGAGACGGCAGGTGTGTAAAGCGAGAAGGAACACGAAGCACAGAGTTGTTTCACTGCAGCTCAGGGTCCGCCCTGAGAGCCACTGGCATTACACCGAGGACTTTCCAGAACTCTGGTCGGGGCACATTTGAAAGACTTGTCAGTCTATCGATCCAACGAAGAAAACACTGCCTTGCCTTCCACGGTGCACTCAAAGAGACGACCCGGAGTACCCAGGTAGCGGCACGGTGCGCAGTCGGCCAAGAAGAGTCACTGAGCACACAGCGTTCTTCCAAGGGACATGGTGAGGCGGCGGGAGTCCTAGGAAGGGCACACTGGCCTGAATGCCCTACCTTCCCGGCCGGGGTCATGGAAATCGTTTGCACACGGCCACCCGTGGATGGAAACCCGGACATTACGTTGAGCCTGGGGGACAGGTCTGCTTTTCCCGTTATGTGAAGAGGGCTGCTGGAGGCCTCCTGCCACGAGTAGGAAACACTGTGTTAATCGAGGAAAGCTGCCTCTCCCTCAGTCGGCCTTGCCACTGTGTAGAGATGACGGGCAACCGCATTGGTTTTCACTTAAGTTGGAGGCCGCAGGTGGCCTGCTTTCCCGTTGGGAAAATAACGCTTCCCTCCTTAGGTCCCGATGCCAGACGTGGCACAGCCCACGGACGGGTAGTTTCTGAGCAACGAAAAGAGACTCACGCAGCCCCCTGGACCTTCCCTGATAAAACTTTGGCACGAAGGGAGTTCTGCTTGGGCTGAGTGGCGTGACCGACATAATTCCTTGGGTTAGGCCAAAGTGTCCTTTTCCCTTACAAAAGCTTAGGCAGTGTTGCAGGGGCAACAAGTCCGTATGTCAGGCTGCATCTAAAGTCGACTGTCTGCTTGGCGAGCGAGGGCAGGCTGGCGTTCCCAGGATGAACAGCGAGCCGAGGGTTTTTCCCATTGCAGTTCGGGTTCAGCGGCGGGGACCACCTGCAGTACACCTAAGACCTGCTAGACCTGTGCTCGGGAGGACTTTCGAAAGACTGGCAATCCACCTGTGCGACCAAGAGAGCGGTGTTTTGCCTTTCACTCTTCATTCCAAGAGATGATCCGAAGGGCCTAGGCCCCTGTATGTTGGTAGGTCGCCTAAGAAGTGGCATCCGGTACACACTGTGTTTCCATGAGACGTGGTGAGGACGCGGGCGTCCCAGGAGTCCTGCAAAGCACACTAGCGTTTAGCCACTGCTTTGAGTGAGGCTCCCTGGGAAACGCTGCATGGCTGCCCGGCGCTGTGGATGCAATTCCCGGACCTTGCCTTCAGCTTGGCGCTCAGCGTAGTGTTCCTTTTAGGTAGAGGCGACCCTGGGGTGCCTCAGGAGTGGACGTGGAAACACACTATGCCTCTCAAGGAAAGCCCACTTTCCTTCCAAAGACATGCCAGCAGGCACGCGTGGGCTGACAGAGCACTGTATTTCAGGCAGCTTTCACGTTGAACCATCCTTCTTTCCAGTTGGGAGGTACTACAGTGCTCTGAAGGTCCCAATCTCAAAGTTGAGCACGGCCCCACGTACCCATAGGTTCTCCCGCACCGAAAGGGACACAAGGAGGACTGTGGCCCCTCCTCTGAATAACTTGGTAGCCGGGGTGTGGCGCACTGTGCGAATGGCACGAAATATTGGAGGGGCTAGGTCGAGTGAGTTAGGTGTCCCTGCAGCTGCCAAAAGCCTAGCAGTGTGCAGGGGGAAACCGTCCATTTTCCAGACTGCAGCTAACGTCGAGTGACTGCTCGCCAGAACGAGCCGGTAGCTAAGTACACCCAGAAGGAACACTACGCACCGGCTTTCTCCTTGCTCCTCAGCGGCAGCCCTGAGAGACACACTAGGCCATTACACCTAAGACCTTCTACACCTCTGTTCGGGGAGCACTTTTGAATGTCTTGGCTATCTAGCTATCCAACAAAGAAAAGAGTGTGTTGCCTCTCACTCGGCATGCAAAGAGATGATCCGGAGGGCTTTGGTAGCGGCACGGTGCTCAGGGGGCCAAGAAGAGTACTCGGTACACAGTGTTCTTCCAGGGGACCTGCTGAGGCAGCGGGGGTCCTGGGAAAGGCCCACGAACATTCATGCACTACTTGCCTAAGGTTTCGTGGAAAGCCTCTGCACGCCTCAGTTCGTGGAGGGAATACCTGAACCTTACTTTGGTCCTCGCGGAACAGCACAGTGTTCCCTTTGTGTATATAGGGCGCCGGGAGGCCTCCTGCACGGTACAGAAAGCAGAGTGTTTCTCTAGGAGAGCTCCCTTTCCCTCACATAGCCATTCTACTTGTGAAGAGAACACGAGCAGCCACACTGTGTCTCAGGACGCTCTGAGGCCGCACTTTCAGCTCTCCCGCTGGGAAAGTAATGCTCTTCGCTCTAGGTAACCAATATCAAAATTGAACCCAGCACATGCACCTGTAGTTTCTGACCAACCAAGAGAGACTCAAGCAGCACGCTGGACCTTCCCTGATAAAACTTTGGCGCCAAGGGGCTCCGGCATGGGCTGAATGGCTTCAAGGACACGATTCCCGGGGATAGGCCAAATGGTCCCTGTAGCTCAGAAAACCCGAGGTAGCGTTCAAGGGGCAAATTGTACGTTTGTCGGGCTGCCTCTGTAGTCGGCCTTCTGCTTGGCAGAGAGAAGACGGCAGGTAAGGGTTCCCAGTCTGAACAATAACCACAGCGTTTTGTCATTGCAGCAGTGGTCCAGCAGTGGGGACCTTTTGCATTACACCTGAGACCTGCTAGGCCTGTGCTCGGGAGGCCTGTTGAAAGCCTGGCAATCTCCATGGGCACCGAAGAGAGAGCAGAGCGTTGCCTTTCCTTCTCCATGCAGAGAAATGATCCGAAGGGGCCTAAGGGACCTGTGTTTGGGTAGGTCGCCTAAGAAGAGGCATTGGGTACACAGTGTTTTTCCACGCCCAGGGGGTGAGGACCCAGGAGTCCTAGGAGTCCTGAGCGGCACACTAGCGTTAAGCCACTGCCATGACTAAGGCTTCTGGGCAAATGCTGCCTGCCTGCCAGCACTGTGGCTGCCGTCCTGGACTTTGTTTTGATCTTGGTGATCAGCGTAGATCGCCCTGTATGTAAAGGGGGCTCTGGCATGCCTCAGGCAAGGAAGTGGAAACACCTTTTGTCTTTCCTGTAAAGCACCCTTTCCTTTGAGGCACATTCCAGCACGCAAGGAAGGACTCGCAGAACGCCCTATGTAGGCACCTTGGAGGCTACGAGGATTCCTCGTTCAACTAGGGAATTCCTCCGTTTCTCATAAGGCCCCAGTATCAAAGTTGAACCCAGCCCACGTACGTGTCGTTTCTGAAGAACCAAAAGAGGCACGAGGAGCACTGTGCTACCTTCTCAGAATAATGTTTTATTTAGGCAGGGAGATTTGCACTGTGCGGCTGACCTAAGCGATTTAAGGCGCTAGGGAGGTCTAGGTGGCCTTGAACCTGCCAAAAGACTAGCAGGGCTCAGGAGGAAACGGTTGATTTTCCAGGCTGCATCTAAAAGTCGTGTTTCTGCTTGGCAGAGAGAGACGGCAGGTGTGTAAAGCGAGAAGGAACACGAAGCACAGAGTTGTTTCACTGCAGCTCAGGGTCCGCCCTGAGAGCCACTGGCATTACACCGAGGACTTTCCAGAACTCTGGTCGGGGCACATTTGAAAGACTTGTCAGTCTATCGATCCAACGAAGAAAACACTGCCTTGCCTTCCACGGTGCACTCAAAGAGACGACCCGGAGTACCCAGGTAGCGGCACGGTGCGCAGTCGGCCAAGAAGAGTCACTGAGCACACAGCGTTCTTCCAAGGGACATGGTGAGGCGGCGGGAGTCCTAGGAAGGGCACACTGGCCTGAATGCCCTACCTTCCCGGCCGGGGTCATGGAAATCGTTTGCACACGGCCACCCGTGGATGGAAACCCGGACATTACGTTGAGCCTGGGGGACAGGTCTGCTTTTCCCGTTATGTGAAGAGGGCTGCTGGAGGCCTCCTGCCACGAGTAGGAAACACTGTGTTAATCGAGGAAAGCTGCCTCTCCCTCAGTCGGCCTTGCCACTGTGTAGAGATGACGGGCAACCGCATTGGTTTTCACTTAAGTTGGAGGCCGCAGGTGGCCTGCTTTCCCGTTGGGAAAATAACGCTTCCCTCCTTAGGTCCCGATGCCAGACGTGGCACAGCCCACGGACGGGTAGTTTCTGAGCAACGAAAAGAGACTCACGCAGCCCCCTGGACCTTCCCTGATAAAACTTTGGCACGAAGGGAGTTCTGCTTGGGCTGAGTGGCGTGACCGACATAATTCCTTGGGTTAGGCCAAAGTGTCCTTTTCCCTTACAAAAGCTTAGGCAGTGTTGCAGGGGCAACAAGTCCGTATGTCAGGCTGCATCTAAAGTCGACTGTCTGCTTGGCGAGCGAGGGCAGGCTGGCGTTCCCAGGATGAACAGCGAGCCGAGGGTTTTTCCCATTGCAGTTCGGGTTCAGCGGCGGGGACCACCTGCAGTACACCTAAGACCTGCTAGACCTGTGCTCGGGAGGACTTTCGAAAGACTGGCAATCCACCTGTGCGACCAAGAGAGCGGTGTTTTGCCTTTCACTCTTCATTCCAAGAGATGATCCGAAGGGCCTAGGCCCCTGTATGTTGGTAGGTCGCCTAAGAAGTGGCATCCGGTACACACTGTGTTTCCATGAGACGTGGTGAGGACGCGGGCGTCCCAGGAGTCCTGCAAAGCACACTAGCGTTTAGCCACTGCTTTGAGTGAGGCTCCCTGGGAAACGCTGCATGGCTGCCCGGCGCTGTGGATGCAATTCCCGGACCTTGCCTTCAGCTTGGCGCTCAGCGTAGTGTTCCTTTTAGGTAGAGGCGACCCTGGGGTGCCTCAGGAGTGGACGTGGAAACACACTATGCCTCTCAAGGAAAGCCCACTTTCCTTCCAAAGACATGCCAGCAGGCACGCGTGGGCTGACAGAGCACTGTATTTCAGGCAGCTTTCACGTTGAACCATCCTTCTTTCCAGTTGGGAGGTACTACAGTGCTCTGAAGGTCCCAATCTCAAAGTTGAGCACGGCCCCACGTACCCATAGGTTCTCCCGCACCGAAAGGGACACAAGGAGGACTGTGGCCCCTCCTCTGAATAACTTGGTAGCCGGGGTGTGGCGCACTGTGCGAATGGCACGAAATATTGGAGGGGCTAGGTCGAGTGAGTTAGGTGTCCCTGCAGCTGCCAAAAGCCTAGCAGTGTGCAGGGGGAAACCGTCCATTTTCCAGACTGCAGCTAACGTCGAGTGACTGCTCGCCAGAACGAGCCGGTAGCTAAGTACACCCAGAAGGAACACTACGCACCGGCTTTCTCCTTGCTCCTCAGCGGCAGCCCTGAGAGACACACTAGGCCATTACACCTAAGACCTTCTACACCTCTGTTCGGGGAGCACTTTTGAATGTCTTGGCTATCTAGCTATCCAACAAAGAAAAGAGTGTGTTGCCTCTCACTCGGCATGCAAAGAGATGATCCGGAGGGCTTTGGTAGCGGCACGGTGCTCAGGGGGCCAAGAAGAGTACTCGGTACACAGTGTTCTTCCAGGGGACCTGCTGAGGCAGCGGGGGTCCTGGGAAAGGCCCACGAACATTCATGCACTACTTGCCTAAGGTTTCGTGGAAAGCCTCTGCACGCCTCAGTTCGTGGAGGGAATACCTGAACCTTACTTTGGTCCTCGCGGAACAGCACAGTGTTCCCTTTGTGTATATAGGGCGCCGGGAGGCCTCCTGCACGGTACAGAAAGCAGAGTGTTTCTCTAGGAGAGCTCCCTTTCCCTCACATAGCCATTCTACTTGTGAAGAGAACACGAGCAGCCACACTGTGTCTCAGGACGCTCTGAGGCCGCACTTTCAGCTCTCCCGCTGGGAAAGTAATGCTCTTCGCTCTAGGTAACCAATATCAAAATTGAACCCAGCACATGCACCTGTAGTTTCTGACCAACCAAGAGAGACTCAAGCAGCACGCTGGACCTTCCCTGATAAAACTTTGGCGCCAAGGGGCTCCGGCATGGGCTGAATGGCTTCAAGGACACGATTCCCGGGGATAGGCCAAATGGTCCCTGTAGCTCAGAAAACCCGAGGTAGCGTTCAAGGGGCAAATTGTACGTTTGTCGGGCTGCCTCTGTAGTCGGCCTTCTGCTTGGCAGAGAGAAGACGGCAGGTAAGGGTTCCCAGTCTGAACAATAACCACAGCGTTTTGTCATTGCAGCAGTGGTCCAGCAGTGGGGACCTTTTGCATTACACCTGAGACCTGCTAGGCCTGTGCTCGGGAGGCCTGTTGAAAGCCTGGCAATCTCCATGGGCACCGAAGAGAGAGCAGAGCGTTGCCTTTCCTTCGCCATGCAGAGAAATGATCCGAAGGGGCCTAAGGGACCTGTGTTTGGGTAGGTCGCCTAAGAAGAGGCATTGGGTACACAGTGTTTTTCCACGCCCAGGGGGTGAGGACCCAGGAGTCCTAGGAGTCCTGAGCGGCACACTAGCGTTAAGCCACTGCCATGACTAAGGCTTCTGGGCAAATGCTGCCTGCCTGCCAGCACTGTGGCTGCCGTCCTGGACTTTGTTTTGATCTTGGTGATCAGCGTAGATCGCCCTGTATGTAAAGGGGGCTCTGGCATGCCTCAGGCAAGGAAGTGGAAACACCTTTTGTCTTTCCTGTAAAGCACCCTTTCCTTTGAGGCACATTCCAGCACGCAAGGAAGGACTCGCAGAACGCCCTATGTAGGCACCTTGGAGGCTACGAGGATTCCTCGTTCAACTAGGGAATTCCTCCGTTTCTCATAAGGCCCCAGTATCAAAGTTGAACCCAGCCCACGTACGTGTCGTTTCTGAAGAACCAAAAGAGGCACGAGGAGCACTGTGCTACCTTCTCAGAATAATGTTTTATTTAGGCAGGGAGATTTGCACTGTGCGGCTGACCTAAGCGATTTAAGGCGCTAGGGAGGTCTAGGTGGCCTTGAACCTGCCAAAAGACTAGCAGGGCTCAGGAGGAAACGGTTGATTTTCCAGGCTGCATCTAAAAGTCGTGTTTCTGCTTGGCAGAGAGAGACGGCAGGTGTGTAAAGCGAGAAGGAACACGAAGCACAGAGTTGTTTCACTGCAGCTCAGGGTCCGCCCTGAGAGCCACTGGCATTACACCGAGGACTTTCCAGAACTCTGGTCGGGGCACATTTGAAAGACTTGTCAGTCTATCGATCCAACGAAGAAAACACTGCCTTGCCTTCCACGGTGCACTCAAAGAGACGACCCGGAGTACCCAGGTAGCGGCACGGTGCGCAGTCGGCCAAGAAGAGTCACTGAGCACACAGCGTTCTTCCAAGGGACATGGTGAGGCGGCGGGAGTCCTAGGAAGGGCACACTGGCCTGAATGCCCTACCTTCCCGGCCGGGGTCATGGAACTCGTTTGCACACGGCCACCCGTGGATGGAAACCCGGACATTACGTTGAGCCTGGGGGACAGGTCTGCTTTTCCCGTTATGTGAAGAGGGCTGCTGGAGGCCTCCTGCCACGAGTAGGAAACACTGTGTTAATCGAGGAAAGCTGCCTCTCCCTCAGTCGGCCTTGCCACTGTGTAGAGATGACGGGCAACCGCATTGGTTTTCACTTAAGTTGGAGGCCGCAGGTGGCCTGCTTTCCCGTTGGGAAAATAACGCTTCCCTCCTTAGGTCCCGATGCCAGACTTGGCACAGCCCACGGACGGGTAGTTTCTGAGCAACGAAAAGAGACTCACGCAGCCCCCTGGACCTTCCCTGATAAAACTTTGGCACGAAGGGAGTTCTGCTTGGGCTGAGTGGCGTGACCGACATAATTCCTTGGGTTAGGCCAAAGTGTCCTTTTCCCTTACAAAAGCTTAGGCAGTGTTGCAGGGGCAACAAGTCCGTATGTCAGGCTGCATCTAAAGTCGACTGTCTGCTTGGCGAGCGAGGGCAGGCTGGCGTTCCCAGGATGAACAGCGAGCCGAGGGTTTTTCCCATTGCAGTTCGGGTTCAGCGGCGGGGACCACCTGCAGTACACCTAAGACCTGCTAGACCTGTGCTCGGGAGGACTTTCGAAAGACTGGCAATCCACCTGTGCGACCAAGAGAGCGGTGTTTTGCCTTTCACTCTTCATTCCAAGAGATGATCCGAAGGGCCTAGGCCCCTGTATGTTGGTAGGTCGCCTAAGAAGTGGCATCCGGTACACACTGTGTTTCCATGAGACGTGGTGAGGACGCGGGCGTCCCAGGAGTCCTGCAAAGCACACTAGCGTTTAGCCACTGCTTTGAGTGAGGCTCCCTGGGAAACGCTGCATGGCTGCCCGGCGCTGTGGATGCAATTCCCGGACCTTGCCTTCAGCTTGGCGCTCAGCGTAGTGTTCCTTTTAGGTAGAGGCGACCCTGGGGTGCCTCAGGAGTGGACGTGGAAACACACTATGCCTCTCAAGGAAAGCCCACTTTCCTTCCAAAGACATGCCAGCAGGCACGCGTGGGCTGACAGAGCACTGTATTTCAGGCAGCTTTCACGTTGAACCATCCTTCTTTCCAGTTGGGAGGTACTACAGTGCTCTGAAGGTCCCAATCTCAAAGTTGAGCACGGCCCCACGTACCCATAGGTTCTCCCGCACCGAAAGGGACACAAGGAGGACTGTGGCCCCTCCTCTGAATAACTTGGTAGCCGGGGTGTGGCGCACTGTGCGAATGGCACGAAATATTGGAGGGGCTAGGTCGAGTGAGTTAGGTGTCCCTGCAGCTGCCAAAAGCCTAGCAGTGTGCAGGGGGAAACCGTCCATTTTCCAGACTGCAGCTAACGTCGAGTGACTGCTCGCCAGAACGAGCCGGTAGCTAAGTACACCCAGAAGGAACACTACGCACCGGCTTTCTCCTTGCTCCTCAGCGGCAGCCCTGAGAGACACACTAGGCCATTACACCTAAGACCTTCTACACCTCTGTTCGGGGAGCACTTTTGAATGTCTTGGCTATCTAGCTATCCAACAAAGAAAAGAGTGTGTTGCCTCTCACTCGGCATGCAAAGAGATGATCCGGAGGGCTTTGGTAGCGGCACGGTGCTCAGGGGGCCAAGAAGAGTACTCGGTACACAGTGTTCTTCCAGGGGACCTGCTGAGGCAGCGGGGGTCCTGGGAAAGGCCCACGAACATTCATGCACTACTTGCCTAAGGTTTCGTGGAAAGCCTCTGCACGCCTCAGTTCGTGGAGGGAATACCTGAACCTTACTTTGGTCCTCGCGGAACAGCACAGTGTTCCCTTTGTGTATATAGGGCGCCGGGAGGCCTCCTGCACGGTACAGAAAGCAGAGTGTTTCTCTAGGAGAGCTCCCTTTCCCTCACATAGCCATTCTACTTGTGAAGAGAACACGAGCAGCCACACTGTGTCTCAGGACGCTCTGAGGCCGCACTTTCAGCTCTCCCGCTGGGAAAGTAATGCTCTTCGCTCTAGGTAACCAATATCAAAATTGAACCCAGCACATGCACCTGTAGTTTCTGACCAACCAAGAGAGACTCAAGCAGCACGCTGGACCTTCCCTGATAAAACTTTGGCGCCAAGGGGCTCCGGCATGGGCTGAATGGCTTCAAGGACACGATTCCCGGGGATAGGCCAAATGGTCCCTGTAGCTCAGAAAACCCGAGGTAGCGTTCAAGGGGCAAATTGTACGTTTGTCGGGCTGCCTCTGTAGTCGGCCTTCTGCTTGGCAGAGAGAAGACGGCAGGTAAGGGTTCCCAGTCTGAACAATAACCACAGCGTTTTGTCATTGCAGCAGTGGTCCAGCAGTGGGGACCTTTTGCATTACACCTGAGACCTGCTAGGCCTGTGCTCGGGAGGCCTGTTGAAAGCCTGGCAATCTCCATGGGCACCGAAGAGAGAGCAGAGCGTTGCCTTTCCTTCGCCATGCAGAGAAATGATCCGAAGGGGCCTAAGGGACCTGTGTTTGGGTAGGTCGCCTAAGAAGAGGCATTGGGTACACAGTGTTTTTCCACGCCCAGGGGGTGAGGACCCAGGAGTCCTAGGAGTCCTGAGCGGCACACTAGCGTTAAGCCACTGCCATGACTAAGGCTTCTGGGCAAATGCTGCCTGCCTGCCAGCACTGTGGCTGCCGTCCTGGACTTTGTTTTGATCTTGGTGATCAGCGTAGATCGCCCTGTATGTAAAGGGGGCTCTGGCATGCCTCAGGCAAGGAAGTGGAAACACCTTTTGTCTTTCCTGTAAAGCACCCTTTCCTTTGAGGCACATTCCAGCACGCAAGGAAGGACTCGCAGAACGCCCTATGTAGGCACCTTGGAGGCTACGAGGATTCCTCGTTCAACTAGGGAATTCCTCCGTTTCTCATAAGGCCCCAGTATCAAAGTTGAACCCAGCCCACGTACGTGTCGTTTCTGAAGAACCAAAAGAGGCACGAGGAGCACTGTGCTACCTTCTCAGAATAATGTTTTATTTAGGCAGGGAGATTTGCACTGTGCGGCTGACCTAAGCGATTTAAGGCGCTAGGGAGGTCTAGGTGGCCTTGAACCTGCCAAAAGACTAGCAGGGCTCAGGAGGAAACGGTTGATTTTCCAGGCTGCATCTAAAAGTCGTGTTTCTGCTTGGCAGAGAGAGACGGCAGGTGTGTAAAGCGAGAAGGAACACGAAGCACAGAGTTGTTTCACTGCAGCTCAGGGTCCGCCCTGAGAGCCACTGGCATTACACCGAGGACTTTCCAGAACTCTGGTCGGGGCACATTTGAAAGACTTGTCAGTCTATCGATCCAACGAAGAAAACACTGCCTTGCCTTCCACGGTGCACTCAAAGAGACGACCCGGAGTACCCAGGTAGCGGCACGGTGCGCAGTCGGCCAAGAAGAGTCACTGAGCACACAGCGTTCTTCCAAGGGACATGGTGAGGCGGCGGGAGTCCTAGGAAGGGCACACTGGCCTGAATGCCCTACCTTCCCGGCCGGGGTCATGGAACTCGTTTGCACACGGCCACCCGTGGATGGAAACCCGGACATTACGTTGAGCCTGGGGGACAGGTCTGCTTTTCCCGTTATGTGAAGAGGGCTGCTGGAGGCCTCCTGCCACGAGTAGGAAACACTGTGTTAATCGAGGAAAGCTGCCTCTCCCTCAGTCGGCCTTGCCACTGTGTAGAGATGACGGGCAACCGCATTGGTTTTCACTTAAGTTGGAGGCCGCAGGTGGCCTGCTTTCCCGTTGGGAAAATAACGCTTCCCTCCTTAGGTCCCGATGCCAGACTTGGCACAGCCCACGGACGGGTAGTTTCTGAGCAACGAAAAGAGACTCACGCAGCCCCCTGGACCTTCCCTGATAAAACTTTGGCACGAAGGGAGTTCTGCTTGGGCTGAGTGGCGTGACCGACATAATTCCTTGGGTTAGGCCAAAGTGTCCTTTTCCCTTACAAAAGCTTAGGCAGTGTTGCAGGGGCAACAAGTCCGTATGTCAGGCTGCATCTAAAGTCGACTGTCTGCTTGGCGAGCGAGGGCAGGCTGGCGTTCCCAGGATGAACAGCGAGCCGAGGGTTTTTCCCATTGCAGTTCGGGTTCAGCGGCGGGGACCACCTGCAGTACACCTAAGACCTGCTAGACCTGTGCTCGGGAGGACTTTCGAAAGACTGGCAATCCACCTGTGCGACCAAGAGAGCGGTGTTTTGCCTTTCACTCTTCATTCCAAGAGATGATCCGAAGGGCCTAGGCCCCTGTATGTTGGTAGGTCGCCTAAGAAGTGGCATCCGGTACACACTGTGTTTCCATGAGACGTGGTGAGGACGCGGGCGTCCCAGGAGTCCTGCAAAGCACACTAGCGTTTAGCCACTGCTTTGAGTGAGGCTCCCTGGGAAACGCTGCATGGCTGCCCGGCGCTGTGGATGCAATTCCCGGACCTTGCCTTCAGCTTGGCGCTCAGCGTAGTGTTCCTTTTAGGTAGAGGCGACCCTGGGGTGCCTCAGGAGTGGACGTGGAAACACACTATGCCTCTCAAGGAAAGCCCACTTTCCTTCCAAAGACATGCCAGCAGGCACGCGTGGGCTGACAGAGCACTGTATTTCAGGCAGCTTTCACGTTGAACCATCCTTCTTTCCAGTTGGGAGGTACTACAGTGCTCTGAAGGTCCCAATCTCAAAGTTGAGCACGGCCCCACGTACCCATAGGTTCTCCCGCACCGAAAGGGACACAAGGAGGACTGTGGCCCCTCCTCTGAATAACTTGGTAGCCGGGGTGTGGCGCACTGTGCGAATGGCACGAAATATTGGAGGGGCTAGGTCGAGTGAGTTAGGTGTCCCTGCAGCTGCCAAAAGCCTAGCAGTGTGCAGGGGGAAACCGTCCATTTTCCAGACTGCAGCTAACGTCGAGTGACTGCTCGCCAGAACGAGCCGGTAGCTAAGTACACCCAGAAGGAACACTACGCACCGGCTTTCTCCTTGCTCCTCAGCGGCAGCCCTGAGAGACACACTAGGCCATTACACCTAAGACCTTCTACACCTCTGTTCGGGGAGCACTTTTGAATGTCTTGGCTATCTAGCTATCCAACAAAGAAAAGAGTGTGTTGCCTCTCACTCGGCATGCAAAGAGATGATCCGGAGGGCTTTGGTAGCGGCACGGTGCTCAGGGGGCCAAGAAGAGTACTCGGTACACAGTGTTCTTCCAGGGGACCTGCTGAGGCAGCGGGGGTCCTGGGAAAGGCCCACGAACATTCATGCACTACTTGCCTAAGGTTTCGTGGAAAGCCTCTGCACGCCTCAGTTCGTGGAGGGAATACCTGAACCTTACTTTGGTCCTCGCGGAACAGCACAGTGTTCCCTTTGTGTATATAGGGCGCCGGGAGGCCTCCTGCACGGTACAGAAAGCAGAGTGTTTCTCTAGGAGAGCTCCCTTTCCCTCACATAGCCATTCTACTTGTGAAGAGAACACGAGCAGCCACACTGTGTCTCAGGACGCTCTGAGGCCGCACTTTCAGCTCTCCCGCTGGGAAAGTAATGCTCTTCGCTCTAGGTAACCAATATCAAAATTGAACCCAGCACATGCACCTGTAGTTTCTGACCAACCAAGAGAGACTCAAGCAGCACGCTGGACCTTCCCTGATAAAACTTTGGCGCCAAGGGGCTCCGGCATGGGCTGAATGGCTTCAAGGACACGATTCCCGGGGATAGGCCAAATGGTCCCTGTAGCTCAGAAAACCCGAGGTAGCGTTCAAGGGGCAAATTGTACGTTTGTCGGGCTGCCTCTGTAGTCGGCCTTCTGCTTGGCAGAGAGAAGACGGCAGGTAAGGGTTCCCAGTCTGAACAATAACCACAGCGTTTTGTCATTGCAGCAGTGGTCCAGCAGTGGGGACCTTTTGCATTACACCTGAGACCTGCTAGGCCTGTGCTCGGGAGGCCTGTTGAAAGCCTGGCAATCTCCATGGGCACCGAAGAGAGAGCAGAGCGTTGCCTTTCCTTCGCCATGCAGAGAAATGATCCGAAGGGGCCTAAGGGACCTGTGTTTGGGTAGGTCGCCTAAGAAGAGGCATTGGGTACACAGTGTTTTTCCACGCCCAGGGGGTGAGGACCCAGGAGTCCTAGGAGTCCTGAGCGGCACACTAGCGTTAAGCCACTGCCATGACTAAGGCTTCTGGGCAAATGCTGCCTGCCTGCCAGCACTGTGGCTGCCGTCCTGGACTTTGTTTTGATCTTGGTGATCAGCGTAGATCGCCCTGTATGTAAAGGGGGCTCTGGCATGCCTCAGGCAAGGAAGTGGAAACACCTTCTGTCTTTCCTGTAAAGCACCCTTTCCTTTGAGGCACATTCCAGCACGCAAGGAAGGACTCGCAGAACGCCCTATGTAGGCACCTTGGAGGCTACGAGGATTCCTCGTTCAACTAGGGAATTCCTCCGTTTCTCATAAGGCCCCAGTATCAAAGTTGAACCCAGCCCACGTACGTGTCGTTTCTGAAGAACCAAAAGAGGCACGAGGAGCACTGTGCTACCTTCTCAGAATAATGTTTTATTTAGGCAGGGAGATTTGCACTGTGCGGCTGACCTAAGCGATTTAAGGCGCTAGGGAGGTCTAGGTGGCCTTGAACCTGCCAAAAGACTAGCAGGGCTCAGGAGGAAACGGTTGATTTTCCAGGCTGCATCTAAAAGTCGTGTTTCTGCTTGGCAGAGAGAGACGGCAGGTGTGTAAAGCGAGAAGGAACACGAAGCACAGAGTTGTTTCACTGCAGCTCAGGGTCCGCCCTGAGAGCCACTGGCATTACACCGAGGACTTTCCAGAACTCTGGTCGGGGCACATTTGAAAGACTTGTCAGTCTATCGATCCAACGAAGAAAACACTGCCTTGCCTTCCACGGTGCACTCAAAGAGACGACCCGGAGTACCCAGGTAGCGGCACGGTGCGCAGTCGGCCAAGAAGAGTCACTGAGCACACAGCGTTCTTCCAAGGGACATGGTGAGGCGGCGGGAGTCCTAGGAAGGGCACACTGGCCTGAATGCCCTACCTTCCCGGCCGGGGTCATGGAACTCGTTTGCACACGGCCACCCGTGGATGGAAACCCGGACATTACGTTGAGCCTGGGGGACAGGTCTGCTTTTCCCGTTATGTGAAGAGGGCTGCTGGAGGCCTCCTGCCACGAGTAGGAAACACTGTGTTAATCGAGGAAAGCTGCCTCTCCCTCAGTCGGCCTTGCCACTGTGTAGAGATGACGGGCAACCGCATTGGTTTTCACTTAAGTTGGAGGCCGCAGGTGGCCTGCTTTCCCGTTGGGAAAATAACGCTTCCCTCCTTAGGTCCCGATGCCAGACTTGGCACAGCCCACGGACGGGTAGTTTCTGAGCAACGAAAAGAGACTCACGCAGCCCCCTGGACCTTCCCTGATAAAACTTTGGCACGAAGGGAGTTCTGCTTGGGCTGAGTGGCGTGACCGACATAATTCCTTGGGTTAGGCCAAAGTGTCCTTTTCCCTTACAAAAGCTTAGGCAGTGTTGCAGGGGCAACAAGTCCGTATGTCAGGCTGCATCTAAAGTCGACTGTCTGCTTGGCGAGCGAGGGCAGGCTGGCGTTCCCAGGATGAACAGCGAGCCGAGGGTTTTTCCCATTGCAGTTCGGGTTCAGCGGCGGGGACCACCTGCAGTACACCTAAGACCTGCTAGACCTGTGCTCGGGAGGACTTTCGAAAGACTGGCAATCCACCTGTGCGACCAAGAGAGCGGTGTTTTGCCTTTCACTCTTCATTCCAAGAGATGATCCGAAGGGCCTAGGCCCCTGTATGTTGGTAGGTCGCCTAAGAAGTGGCATCCGGTACACACTGTGTTTCCATGAGACGTGGTGAGGACGCGGGCGTCCCAGGAGTCCTGCAAAGCACACTAGCGTTTAGCCACTGCTTTGAGTGAGGCTCCCTGGGAAACGCTGCATGGCTGCCCGGCGCTGTGGATGCAATTCCCGGACCTTGCCTTCAGCTTGGCGCTCAGCGTAGTGTTCCTTTTAGGTAGAGGCGACCCTGGGGTGCCTCAGGAGTGGACGTGGAAACACACTATGCCTCTCAAGGAAAGCCCACTTTCCTTCCAAAGACATGCCAGCAGGCACGCGTGGGCTGACAGAGCACTGTATTTCAGGCAGCTTTCACGTTGAACCATCCTTCTTTCCAGTTGGGAGGTACTACAGTGCTCTGAAGGTCCCAATCTCAAAGTTGAGCACGGCCCCACGTACCCATAGGTTCTCCCGCACCGAAAGGGACACAAGGAGGACTGTGGCCCCTCCTCTGAATAACTTGGTAGCCGGGGTGTGGCGCACTGTGCGAATGGCACGAAATATTGGAGGGGCTAGGTCGAGTGAGTTAGGTGTCCCTGCAGCTGCCAAAAGCCTAGCAGTGTGCAGGGGGAAACCGTCCATTTTCCAGACTGCAGCTAACGTCGAGTGACTGCTCGCCAGAACGAGCCGGTAGCTAAGTACACCCAGAAGGAACACTACGCACCGGCTTTCTCCTTGCTCCTCAGCGGCAGCCCTGAGAGACACACTAGGCCATTACACCTAAGACCTTCTACACCTCTGTTCGGGGAGCACTTTTGAATGTCTTGGCTATCTAGCTATCCAACAAAGAAAAGAGTGTGTTGCCTCTCACTCGGCATGCAAAGAGATGATCCGGAGGGCTTTGGTAGCGGCACGGTGCTCAGGGGGCCAAGAAGAGTACTCGGTACACAGTGTTCTTCCAGGGGACCTGCTGAGGCAGCGGGGGTCCTGGGAAAGGCCCACGAACATTCATGCACTACTTGCCTAAGGTTTCGTGGAAAGCCTCTGCACGCCTCAGTTCGTGGAGGGAATACCTGAACCTTACTTTGGTCCTCGCGGAACAGCACAGTGTTCCCTTTGTGTATATAGGGCGCCGGGAGGCCTCCTGCACGGTACAGAAAGCAGAGTGTTTCTCTAGGAGAGCTCCCTTTCCCTCACATAGCCATTCTACTTGTGAAGAGAACACGAGCAGCCACACTGTGTCTCAGGACGCTCTGAGGCCGCACTTTCAGCTCTCCCGCTGGGAAAGTAATGCTCTTCGCTCTAGGTAACCAATATCAAAATTGAACCCAGCACATGCACCTGTAGTTTCTGACCAACCAAGAGAGACTCAAGCAGCACGCTGGACCTTCCCTGATAAAACTTTGGCGCCAAGGGGCTCCGGCATGGGCTGAATGGCTTCAAGGACACGATTCCCGGGGATAGGCCAAATGGTCCCTGTAGCTCAGAAAACCCGAGGTAGCGTTCAAGGGGCAAATTGTACGTTTGTCGGGCTGCCTCTGTAGTCGGCCTTCTGCTTGGCAGAGAGAAGACGGCAGGTAAGGGTTCCCAGTCTGAACAATAACCACAGCGTTTTGTCATTGCAGCAGTGGTCCAGCAGTGGGGACCTTTTGCATTACACCTGAGACCTGCTAGGCCTGTGCTCGGGAGGCCTGTTGAAAGCCTGGCAATCTCCATGGGCACCGAAGAGAGAGCAGAGCGTTGCCTTTCCTTCGCCATGCAGAGAAATGATCCGAAGGGGCCTAAGGGACCTGTGTTTGGGTAGGTCGCCTAAGAAGAGGCATTGGGTACACAGTGTTTTTCCACGCCCAGGGGGTGAGGACCCAGGAGTCCTAGGAGTCCTGAGCGGCACACTAGCGTTAAGCCACTGCCATGACTAAGGCTTCTGGGCAAATGCTGCCTGCCTGCCAGCACTGTGGCTGCCGTCCTGGACTTTGTTTTGATCTTGGTGATCAGCGTAGATCGCCCTGTATGTAAAGGGGGCTCTGGCATGCCTCAGGCA
Organism: Balaenoptera borealis; assembly: GCF_965194805.1. NCBI lineage: Eukaryota > Metazoa > Chordata > Mammalia > Artiodactyla > Balaenopteridae > Balaenoptera > Balaenoptera borealis. Next base: position 104,027 of record NW_028122989.1, read on the forward strand.
AGGAAGTGGAAACACCTTCTGTCTTTCCTGTAAAGCACCCTTTCCTTTGAGGCACATTCCAGCACGCAAGGAAGGACTCGCAGAACGCCCTATGTAGGCACCTTGGAGGCTACGAGGATTCCTCGTTCAACTAGGGAATTCCTCCGTTTCTCATAAGGCCCCAGTATCAAAGTTGAACCCAGCCCACGTACGTGTCGTTTCTGAAGAACCAAAAGAGGCACGAGGAGCACTGTGCTACCTTCTCAGAATAATGTTTTATTTAGGCAGGGAGATTTGCACTGTGCGGCTGACCTAAGCGATTTAAGGCGCTAGGGAGGTCTAGGTGGCCTTGAACCTGCCAAAAGACTAGCAGGGCTCAGGAGGAAACGGTTGATTTTCCAGGCTGCATCTAAAAGTCGTGTTTCTGCTTGGCAGAGAGAGACGGCAGGTGTGTAAAGCGAGAAGGAACACGAAGCACAGAGTTGTTTCACTGCAGCTCAGGGTCCGCCCTGAGAGCCACTGGCATTACACCGAGGACTTTCCAGAACTCTGGTCGGGGCACATTTGAAAGACTTGTCAGTCTATCGATCCAACGAAGAAAACACTGCCTTGCCTTCCACGGTGCACTCAAAGAGACGACCCGGAGTACCCAGGTAGCGGCACGGTGCGCAGTCGGCCAAGAAGAGTCACTGAGCACACAGCGTTCTTCCAAGGGACATGGTGAGGCGGCGGGAGTCCTAGGAAGGGCACACTGGCCTGAATGCCCTACCTTCCCGGCCGGGGTCATGGAACTCGTTTGCACACGGCCACCCGTGGATGGAAACCCGGACATTACGTTGAGCCTGGGGGACAGGTCTGCTTTTCCCGTTATGTGAAGAGGGCTGCTGGAGGCCTCCTGCCACGAGTAGGAAACACTGTGTTAATCGAGGAAAGCTGCCTCTCCCTCAGTCGGCCTTGCCACTGTGTAGAGATGACGGGCAACCGCATTGGTTTTCACTTAAGTTGGAGGCCGCAGGTGGCCTGCTTTCCCGTTGGGAAAATAACGCTTCCCTCCTTAGGTCCCGATGCCAGACTTGGCACAGCCCACGGACGGGTAGTTTCTGAGCAACGAAAAGAGACTCACGCAGCCCCCTGGACCTTCCCTGATAAAACTTTGGCACGAAGGGAGTTCTGCTTGGGCTGAGTGGCGTGACCGACATAATTCCTTGGGTTAGGCCAAAGTGTCCTTTTCCCTTACAAAAGCTTAGGCAGTGTTGCAGGGGCAACAAGTCCGTATGTCAGGCTGCATCTAAAGTCGACTGTCTGCTTGGCGAGCGAGGGCAGGCTGGCGTTCCCAGGATGAACAGCGAGCCGAGGGTTTTTCCCATTGCAGTTCGGGTTCAGCGGCGGGGACCACCTGCAGTACACCTAAGACCTGCTAGACCTGTGCTCGGGAGGACTTTCGAAAGACTGGCAATCCACCTGTGCGACCAAGAGAGCGGTGTTTTGCCTTTCACTCTTCATTCCAAGAGATGATCCGAAGGGCCTAGGCCCCTGTATGTTGGTAGGTCGCCTAAGAAGTGGCATCCGGTACACACTGTGTTTCCATGAGACGTGGTGAGGACGCGGGCGTCCCAGGAGTCCTGCAAAGCACACTAGCGTTTAGCCACTGCTTTGAGTGAGGCTCCCTGGGAAACGCTGCATGGCTGCCCGGCGCTGTGGATGCAATTCCCGGACCTTGCCTTCAGCTTGGCGCTCAGCGTAGTGTTCCTTTTAGGTAGAGGCGACCCTGGGGTGCCTCAGGAGTGGACGTGGAAACACACTATGCCTCTCAAGGAAAGCCCACTTTCCTTCCAAAGACATGCCAGCAGGCACGCGTGGGCTGACAGAGCACTGTATTTCAGGCAGCTTTCACGTTGAACCATCCTTCTTTCCAGTTGGGAGGTACTACAGTGCTCTGAAGGTCCCAATCTCAAAGTTGAGCACGGCCCCACGTACCCATAGGTTCTCCCGCACCGAAAGGGACACAAGGAGGACTGTGGCCCCTCCTCTGAATAACTTGGTAGCCGGGGTGTGGCGCACTGTGCGAATGGCACGAAATATTGGAGGGGCTAGGTCGAGTGAGTTAGGTGTCCCTGCAGCTGCCAAAAGCCTAGCAGTGTGCAGGGGGAAACCGTCCATTTTCCAGACTGCAGCTAACGTCGAGTGACTGCTCGCCAGAACGAGCCGGTAGCTAAGTACACCCAGAAGGAACACTACGCACCGGCTTTCTCCTTGCTCCTCAGCGGCAGCCCTGAGAGACACACTAGGCCATTACACCTAAGACCTTCTACACCTCTGTTCGGGGAGCACTTTTGAATGTCTTGGCTATCTAGCTATCCAACAAAGAAAAGAGTGTGTTGCCTCTCACTCGGCATGCAAAGAGATGATCCGGAGGGCTTTGGTAGCGGCACGGTGCTCAGGGGGCCAAGAAGAGTACTCGGTACACAGTGTTCTTCCAGGGGACCTGCTGAGGCAGCGGGGGTCCTGGGAAAGGCCCACGAACATTCATGCACTACTTGCCTAAGGTTTCGTGGAAAGCCTCTGCACGCCTCAGTTCGTGGAGGGAATACCTGAACCTTACTTTGGTCCTCGCGGAACAGCACAGTGTTCCCTTTGTGTATATAGGGCGCCGGGAGGCCTCCTGCACGGTACAGAAAGCAGAGTGTTTCTCTAGGAGAGCTCCCTTTCCCTCACATAGCCATTCTACTTGTGAAGAGAACACGAGCAGCCACACTGTGTCTCAGGACGCTCTGAGGCCGCACTTTCAGCTCTCCCGCTGGGAAAGTAATGCTCTTCGCTCTAGGTAACCAATATCAAAATTGAACCCAGCACATGCACCTGTAGTTTCTGACCAACCAAGAGAGACTCAAGCAGCACGCTGGACCTTCCCTGATAAAACTTTGGCGCCAAGGGGCTCCGGCATGGGCTGAATGGCTTCAAGGACACGATTCCCGGGGATAGGCCAAATGGTCCCTGTAGCTCAGAAAACCCGAGGTAGCGTTCAAGGGGCAAATTGTACGTTTGTCGGGCTGCCTCTGTAGTCGGCCTTCTGCTTGGCAGAGAGAAGACGGCAGGTAAGGGTTCCCAGTCTGAACAATAACCACAGCGTTTTGTCATTGCAGCAGTGGTCCAGCAGTGGGGACCTTTTGCATTACACCTGAGACCTGCTAGGCCTGTGCTCGGGAGGCCTGTTGAAAGCCTGGCAATCTCCATGGGCACCGAAGAGAGAGCAGAGCGTTGCCTTTCCTTCGCCATGCAGAGAAATGATCCGAAGGGGCCTAGGGACCTGTGTTTGGGTAGGTCGCCTAAGAAGAGGCATTGGGTACACAGTGTTTTTCCACGCCCAGGGGGTGAGGACCCAGGAGTCCTAGGAGTCCTGAGCGGCACACTAGCGTTAAGCCACTGCCATGACTAAGGCTTCTGGGCAAATGCTGCCTGCCTGCCAGCACTGTGGCTGCCGTCCTGGACTTTGTTTTTGATCTTGGTGATCAGCGTAGATCGCCCTGTATGTAAAGGGGGCTCTGGCATGCCTCAGGCAAGGAAGTGGAAACACCTTCTGTCTTTCCTGTAAAGCACCCTTTCCTTTGAGGCACATTCCAGCACGCAAGGAAGGACTCGCAGAACGCCCTATGTAGGCACCTTGGAGGCTACGAGGATTCCTCGTTCAACTAGGGAATTCCTCCGTTTCTCATAAGGCCCCAGTATCAAAGTTGAACCCAGCCCACGTACGTGTCGTTTCTGAAGAACCAAAAGAGGCACGAGGAGCACTGTGCTACCTTCTCAGAATAATGTTTTATTTAGGCAGGGAGATTTGCACTGTGCGGCTGACCTAAGCGATTTAAGGCGCTAGGGAGGTCTAGGTGGCCTTGAACCTGCCAAAAGACTAGCAGGGCTCAGGAGGAAACGGTTGATTTTCCAGGCTGCATCTAAAAGTCGTGTTTCTGCTTGGCAGAGAGAGACGGCAGGTGTGTAAAGCGAGAAGGAACACGAAGCACAGAGTTGTTTCACTGCAGCTCAGGGTCCGCCCTGAGAGCCACTGGCATTACACCGAGGACTTTCCAGAACTCTGGTCGGGGCACATTTGAAAGACTTGTCAGTCTATCGATCCAACGAAGAAAACACTGCCTTGCCTTCCACGGTGCACTCAAAGAGACGACCCGGAGTACCCAGGTAGCGGCACGGTGCGCAGTCGGCCAAGAAGAGTCACTGAGCACACAGCGTTCTTCCAAGGGACATGGTGAGGCGGCGGGAGTCCTAGGAAGGGCACACTGGCCTGAATGCCCTACCTTCCCGGCCGGGGTCATGGAACTCGTTTGCACACGGCCACCCGTGGATGGAAACCCGGACATTACGTTGAGCCTGGGGGACAGGTCTGCTTTTCCCGTTATGTGAAGAGGGCTGCTGGAGGCCTCCTGCCACGAGTAGGAAACACTGTGTTAATCGAGGAAAGCTGCCTCTCCCTCAGTCGGCCTTGCCACTGTGTAGAGATGACGGGCAACCGCATTGGTTTTCACTTAAGTTGGAGGCCGCAGGTGGCCTGCTTTCCCGTTGGGAAAATAACGCTTCCCTCCTTAGGTCCCGATGCCAGACTTGGCACAGCCCACGGACGGGTAGTTTCTGAGCAACGAAAAGAGACTCACGCAGCCCCCTGGACCTTCCCTGATAAAACTTTGGCACGAAGGGAGTTCTGCTTGGGCTGAGTGGCGTGACCGACATAATTCCTTGGGTTAGGCCAAAGTGTCCTTTTCCCTTACAAAAGCTTAGGCAGTGTTGCAGGGGCAACAAGTCCGTATGTCAGGCTGCATCTAAAGTCGACTGTCTGCTTGGCGAGCGAGGGCAGGCTGGCGTTCCCAGGATGAACAGCGAGCCGAGGGTTTTTCCCATTGCAGTTCGGGTTCAGCGGCGGGGACCACCTGCAGTACACCTAAGACCTGCTAGACCTGTGCTCGGGAGGACTTTCGAAAGACTGGCAATCCACCTGTGCGACCAAGAGAGCGGTGTTTTGCCTTTCACTCTTCATTCCAAGAGATGATCCGAAGGGCCTAGGCCCCTGTATGTTGGTAGGTCGCCTAAGAAGTGGCATCCGGTACACACTGTGTTTCCATGAGACGTGGTGAGGACGCGGGCGTCCCAGGAGTCCTGCAAAGCACACTAGCGTTTAGCCACTGCTTTGAGTGAGGCTCCCTGGGAAACGCTGCATGGCTGCCCGGCGCTGTGGATGCAATTCCCGGACCTTGCCTTCAGCTTGGCGCTCAGCGTAGTGTTCCTTTTAGGTAGAGGCGACCCTGGGGTGCCTCAGGAGTGGACGTGGAAACACACTATGCCTCTCAAGGAAAGCCCACTTTCCTTCCAAAGACATGCCAGCAGGCACGCGTGGGCTGACAGAGCACTGTATTTCAGGCAGCTTTCACGTTGAACCATCCTTCTTTCCAGTTGGGAGGTACTACAGTGCTCTGAAGGTCCCAATCTCAAAGTTGAGCACGGCCCCACGTACCCATAGGTTCTCCCGCACCGAAAGGGACACAAGGAGGACTGTGGCCCCTCCTCTGAATAACTTGGTAGCCGGGGTGTGGCGCACTGTGCGAATGGCACGAAATATTGGAGGGGCTAGGTCGAGTGAGTTAGGTGTCCCTGCAGCTGCCAAAAGCCTAGCAGTGTGCAGGGGGAAACCGTCCATTTTCCAGACTGCAGCTAACGTCGAGTGACTGCTCGCCAGAACGAGCCGGTAGCTAAGTACACCCAGAAGGAACACTACGCACCGGCTTTCTCCTTGCTCCTCAGCGGCAGCCCTGAGAGACACACTAGGCCATTACACCTAAGACCTTCTACACCTCTGTTCGGGGAGCACTTTTGAATGTCTTGGCTATCTAGCTATCCAACAAAGAAAAGAGTGTGTTGCCTCTCACTCGGCATGCAAAGAGATGATCCGGAGGGCTTTGGTAGCGGCACGGTGCTCAGGGGGCCAAGAAGAGTACTCGGTACACAGTGTTCTTCCAGGGGACCTGCTGAGGCAGCGGGGGTCCTGGGAAAGGCCCACGAACATTCATGCACTACTTGCCTAAGGTTTCGTGGAAAGCCTCTGCACGCCTCAGTTCGTGGAGGGAATACCTGAACCTTACTTTGGTCCTCGCGGAACAGCACAGTGTTCCCTTTGTGTATATAGGGCGCCGGGAGGCCTCCTGCACGGTACAGAAAGCAGAGTGTTTCTCTAGGAGAGCTCCCTTTCCCTCACATAGCCATTCTACTTGTGAAGAGAACACGAGCAGCCACACTGTGTCTCAGGACGCTCTGAGGCCGCACTTTCAGCTCTCCCGCTGGGAAAGTAATGCTCTTCGCTCTAGGTAACCAATATCAAAATTGAACCCAGCACATGCACCTGTAGTTTCTGACCAACCAAGAGAGACTCAAGCAGCACGCTGGACCTTCCCTGATAAAACTTTGGCGCCAAGGGGCTCCGGCATGGGCTGAATGGCTTCAAGGACACGATTCCCGGGGATAGGCCAAATGGTCCCTGTAGCTCAGAAAACCCGAGGTAGCGTTCAAGGGGCAAATTGTACGTTTGTCGGGCTGCCTCTGTAGTCGGCCTTCTGCTTGGCAGAGAGAAGACGGCAGGTAAGGGTTCCCAGTCTGAACAATAACCACAGCGTTTTGTCATTGCAGCAGTGGTCCAGCAGTGGGGACCTTTTGCATTACACCTGAGACCTGCTAGGCCTGTGCTCGGGAGGCCTGTTGAAAGCCTGGCAATCTCCATGGGCACCGAAGAGAGAGCAGAGCGTTGCCTTTCCTTCGCCATGCAGAGAAATGATCCGAAGGGGCCTAAGGGACCTGTGTTTGGGTAGGTCGCCTAAGAAGAGGCATTGGGTACACAGTGTTTTTCCACGCCCAGGGGGTGAGGACCCAGGAGTCCTAGGAGTCCTGAGCGGCACACTAGCGTTAAGCCACTGCCATGACTAAGGCTTCTGGGCAAATGCTGCCTGCCTGCCAGCACTGTGGCTGCCGTCCTGGACTTTGTTTTGATCTTGGTGATCAGCGTAGATCGCCCTGTATGTAAAGGGGGCTCTGGCATGCCTCAGGCAAGGAAGTGGAAACACCTTCTGTCTTTCCTGTAAAGCACCCTTTCCTTTGAGGCACATTCCAGCACGCAAGGAAGGACTCGCAGAACGCCCTATGTAGGCACCTTGGAGGCTACGAGGATTCCTCGTTCAACTAGGGAATTCCTCCGTTTCTCATAAGGCCCCAGTATCAAAGTTGAACCCAGCCCACGTACGTGTCGTTTCTGAAGAACCAAAAGAGGCACGAGGAGCACTGTGCTACCTTCTCAGAATAATGTTTTATTTAGGCAGGGAGATTTGCACTGTGCGGCTGACCTAAGCGATTTAAGGCGCTAGGGAGGTCTAGGTGGCCTTGAACCTGCCAAAAGACTAGCAGGGCTCAGGAGGAAACGGTTGATTTTCCAGGCTGCATCTAAAAGTCGTGTTTCTGCTTGGCAGAGAGAGACGGCAGGTGTGTAAAGCGAGAAGGAACACGAAGCACAGAGTTGTTTCACTGCAGCTCAGGGTCCGCCCTGAGAGCCACTGGCATTACACCGAGGACTTTCCAGAACTCTGGTCGGGGCACATTTGAAAGACTTGTCAGTCTATCGATCCAACGAAGAAAACACTGCCTTGCCTTCCACGGTGCACTCAAAGAGACGACCCGGAGTACCCAGGTAGCGGCACGGTGCGCAGTCGGCCAAGAAGAGTCACTGAGCACACAGCGTTCTTCCAAGGGACATGGTGAGGCGGCGGGAGTCCTAGGAAGGGCACACTGGCCTGAATGCCCTACCTTCCCGGCCGGGGTCATGGAACTCGTTTGCACACGGCCACCCGTGGATGGAAACCCGGACATTACGTTGAGCCTGGGGGACAGGTCTGCTTTTCCCGTTATGTGAAGAGGGCTGCTGGAGGCCTCCTGCCACGAGTAGGAAACACTGTGTTAATCGAGGAAAGCTGCCTCTCCCTCAGTCGGCCTTGCCACTGTGTAGAGATGACGGGCAACCGCATTGGTTTTCACTTAAGTTGGAGGCCGCAGGTGGCCTGCTTTCCCGTTGGGAAAATAACGCTTCCCTCCTTAGGTCCCGATGCCAGACTTGGCACAGCCCACGGACGGGTAGTTTCTGAGCAACGAAAAGAGACTCACGCAGCCCCCTGGACCTTCCCTGATAAAACTTTGGCACGAAGGGAGTTCTGCTTGGGCTGAGTGGCGTGACCGACATAATTCCTTGGGTTAGGCCAAAGTGTCCTTTTCCCTTACAAAAGCTTAGGCAGTGTTGCAGGGGCAACAAGTCCGTATGTCAGGCTGCATCTAAAGTCGACTGTCTGCTTGGCGAGCGAGGGCAGGCTGGCGTTCCCAGGATGAACAGCGAGCCGAGGGTTTTTCCCATTGCAGTTCGGGTTCAGCGGCGGGGACCACCTGCAGTACACCTAAGACCTGCTAGACCTGTGCTCGGGAGGACTTTCGAAAGACTGGCAATCCACCTGTGCGACCAAGAGAGCGGTGTTTTGCCTTTCACTCTTCATTCCAAGAGATGATCCGAAGGGCCTAGGCCCCTGTATGTTGGTAGGTCGCCTAAGAAGTGGCATCCGGTACACACTGTGTTTCCATGAGACGTGGTGAGGACGCGGGCGTCCCAGGAGTCCTGCAAAGCACACTAGCGTTTAGCCACTGCTTTGAGTGAGGCTCCCTGGGAAACGCTGCATGGCTGCCCGGCGCTGTGGATGCAATTCCCGGACCTTGCCTTCAGCTTGGCGCTCAGCGTAGTGTTCCTTTTAGGTAGAGGCGACCCTGGGGTGCCTCAGGAGTGGACGTGGAAACACACTATGCCTCTCAAGGAAAGCCCACTTTCCTTCCAAAGACATGCCAGCAGGCACGCGTGGGCTGACAGAGCACTGTATTTCAGGCAGCTTTCACGTTGAACCATCCTTCTTTCCAGTTGGGAGGTACTACAGTGCTCTGAAGGTCCCAATCTCAAAGTTGAGCACGGCCCCACGTACCCATAGGTTCTCCCGCACCGAAAGGGACACAAGGAGGACTGTGGCCCCTCCTCTGAATAACTTGGTAGCCGGGGTGTGGCGCACTGTGCGAATGGCACGAAATATTGGAGGGGCTAGGTCGAGTGAGTTAGGTGTCCCTGCAGCTGCCAAAAGCCTAGCAGTGTGCAGGGGGAAACCGTCCATTTTCCAGACTGCAGCTAACGTCGAGTGACTGCTCGCCAGAACGAGCCGGTAGCTAAGTACACCCAGAAGGAACACTACGCACCGGCTTTCTCCTTGCTCCTCAGCGGCAGCCCTGAGAGACACACTAGGCCATTACACCTAAGACCTTCTACACCTCTGTTCGGGGAGCACTTTTGAATGTCTTGGCTATCTAGCTATCCAACAAAGAAAAGAGTGTGTTGCCTCTCACTCGGCATGCAAAGAGATGATCCGGAGGGCTTTGGTAGCGGCACGGTGCTCAGGGGGCCAAGAAGAGTACTCGGTACACAGTGTTCTTCCAGGGGACCTGCTGAGGCAGCGGGGGTCCTGGGAAAGGCCCACGAACATTCATGCACTACTTGCCTAAGGTTTCGTGGAAAGCCTCTGCACGCCTCAGTTCGTGGAGGGAATACCTGAACCTTACTTTGGTCCTCGCGGAACAGCACAGTGTTCCCTTTGTGTATATAGGGCGCCGGGAGGCCTCCTGCACGGTACAGAAAGCAGAGTGTTTCTCTAGGAGAGCTCCCTTTCCCTCACATAGCCATTCTACTTGTGAAGAGAACACGAGCAGCCACACTGTGTCTCAGGACGCTCTGAGGCCGCACTTTCAGCTCTCCCGCTGGGAAAGTAATGCTCTTCGCTCTAGGTAACCAATATCAAAATTGAACCCAGCACATGCACCTGTAGTTTCTGACCAACCAAGAGAGACTCAAGCAGCACGCTGGACCTTCCCTGATAAAACTTTGGCGCCAAGGGGCTCCGGCATGGGCTGAATGGCTTCAAGGACACGATTCCCGGGGATAGGCCAAATGGTCCCTGTAGCTCAGAAAACCCGAGGTAGCGTTCAAGGGGCAAATTGTACGTTTGTCGGGCTGCCTCTGTAGTCGGCCTTCTGCTTGGCAGAGAGAAGACGGCAGGTAAGGGTTCCCAGTCTGAACAATAACCACAGCGTTTTGTCATTGCAGCAGTGGTCCAGCAGTGGGGACCTTTTGCATTACACCTGAGACCTGCTAGGCCTGTGCTCGGGAGGCCTGTTGAAAGCCTGGCAATCTCCATGGGCACCGAAGAGAGAGCAGAGCGTTGCCTTTCCTTCGCCATGCAGAGAAATGATCCGAAGGGGCCTAGGGACCTGTGTTTGGGTAGGTCGCCTAAGAAGAGGCATTGGGTACACAGTGTTTTTCCACGCCCAGGGGGTGAGGACCCAGGAGTCCTAGGAGTCCTGAGCGGCACACTAGCGTTAAGCCACTGCCATGACTAAGGCTTCTGGGCAAATGCTGCCTGCCTGCCAGCACTGTGGCTGCCGTCCTGGACTTTGTTTTGATCTTGGTGATCAGCGTAGATCGCCCTGTATGTAAAGGGGGCTCTGGCATGCCTCAGGCAAGGAAGTGGAAACACCTTCTGTCTTTCCTGTAAAGCACCCTTTCCTTTGAGGCACATTCCAGCACGCAAGGAAGGACTCGCAGAACGCCCTATGTAGGCACCTTGGAGGCTACGAGGATTCCTCGTTCAACTAGGGAATTCCTCCGTTTCTCATAAGGCCCCAGTATCAAAGTTGAACCCAGCCCACGTACGTGTCGTTTCTGAAGAACCAAAAGAGGCACGAGGAGCACTGTGCTACCTTCTCAGAATAATGTTTTATTTAGGCAGGGAGATTTGCACTGTGCGGCTGACCTAAGCGATTTAAGGCGCTAGGGAGGTCTAGGTGGCCTTGAACCTGCCAAAAGACTAGCAGGGCTCAGGAGGAAACGGTTGATTTTCCAGGCTGCATCTAAAAGTCGTGTTTCTGCTTGGCAGAGAGAGACGGCAGGTGTGTAAAGCGAGAAGGAACACGAAGCACAGAGTTGTTTCACTGCAGCTCAGGGTCCGCCCTGAGAGCCACTGGCATTACACCGAGGACTTTCCAGAACTCTGGTCGGGGCACATTTGAAAGACTTGTCAGTCTATCGATCCAACGAAGAAAACACTGCCTTGCCTTCCACGGTGCACTCAAAGAGACGACCCGGAGTACCCAGGTAGCGGCACGGTGCGCAGTCGGCCAAGAAGAGTCACTGAGCACACAGCGTTCTTCCAAGGGACATGGTGAGGCGGCGGGAGTCCTAGGAAGGGCACACTGGCCTGAATGCCCTACCTTCCCGGCCGGGGTCATGGAACTCGTTTGCACACGGCCACCCGTGGATGGAAACCCGGACATTACGTTGAGCCTGGGGGACAGGTCTGCTTTTCCCGTTATGTGAAGAGGGCTGCTGGAGGCCTCCTGCCACGAGTAGGAAACACTGTGTTAATCGAGGAAAGCTGCCTCTCCCTCAGTCGGCCTTGCCACTGTGTAGAGATGACGGGCAACCGCACTGGTTTTCACTTAAGTTGGAGGCCGCAGGTGGCCTGCTTTCCCGTTGGGAAAATAACGCTTCCCTCCTTAGGTCCCGATGCCAGACTTGGCACAGCCCACGGACGGGTAGTTTCTGAGCAACGAAAAGAGACTCACGCAGCCCCCTGGACCTTCCCTGATAAAACTTTGGCACGAAGGGAGTTCTGCTTGGGCTGAGTGGCGTGACCGACATAATTCCTTGGGTTAGGCCAAAGTGTCCTTTTCCCTTACAAAAGCTTAGGCAGTGTTGCAGGGGCAACAAGTCCGTATGTCAGGCTGCATCTAAAGTCGACTGTCTGCTTGGCGAGCGAGGGCAGGCTGGCGTTCCCAGGATGAACAGCGAGCCGAGGGTTTTTCCCATTGCAGTTCGGGTTCAGCGGCGGGGACCACCTGCAGTACACCTAAGACCTGCTAGACCTGTGCTCGGGAGGACTTTCGAAAGACTGGCAATCCACCTGTGCGACCAAGAGAGCGGTGTTTTGCCTTTCACTCTTCATTCCAAGAGATGATCCGAAGGGCCTAGGCCCCTGTATGTTGGTAGGTCGCCTAAGAAGTGGCATCCGGTACACACTGTGTTTCCATGAGACGTGGTGAGGACGCGGGCGTCCCAGGAGTCCTGCAAAGCACACTAGCGTTTAGCCACTGCTTTGAGTGAGGCTCCCTGGGAAACGCTGCATGGCTGCCCGGCGCTGTGGATGCAATTCCCGGACCTTGCCTTCAGCTTGGCGCTCAGCGTAGTGTTCCTTTTAGGTAGAGGCGACCCTGGGGTGCCTCAGGAGTGGACGTGGAAACACACTATGCCTCTCAAGGAAAGCCCACTTTCCTTCCAAAGACATGCCAGCAGGCACGCGTGGGCTGACAGAGCACTGTATTTCAGGCAGCTTTCACGTTGAACCATCCTTCTTTCCAGTTGGGAGGTACTACAGTGCTCTGAAGGTCCCAATCTCAAAGTTGAGCACGGCCCCACGTACCCATAGGTTCTCCCGCACCGAAAGGGACACAAGGAGGACTGTGGCCCCTCCTCTGAATAACTTGGTAGCCGGGGTGTGGCGCACTGTGCGAATGGCACGAAATATTGGAGGGGCTAGGTCGAGTGAGTTAGGTGTCCCTGCAGCTGCCAAAAGCCTAGCAGTGTGCAGGGGGAAACCGTCCATTTTCCAGACTGCAGCTAACGTCGAGTGACTGCTCGCCAGAACGAGCCGGTAGCTAAGTACACCCAGAAGGAACACTACGCACCGGCTTTCTCCTTGCTCCTCAGCGGCAGCCCTGAGAGACACACTAGGCCATTACACCTAAGACCTTCTACACCTCTGTTCGGGGAGCACTTTTGAATGTCTTGGCTATCTAGCTATCCAACAAAGAAAAGAGTGTGTTGCCTCTCACTCGGCATGCAAAGAGATGATCCGGAGGGCTTTGGTAGCGGCACGGTGCTCAGGGGGCCAAGAAGAGTACTCGGTACACAGTGTTCTTCCAGGGGACATGCTGAGGCAGCGGGGGTCCTGGGAAAGGCCCACGAACATTCATGCACTACTTGCCTAAGGTTTCGTGGAAAGCCTCTGCACGCCTCAGTTCGTGGAGGGAATACCTGAACCTTACTTTGGTCCTCGCGGAACAGCACAGTGTTCCCTTTGTGTATATAGGGCGCCGGGAGGCCTCCTGCACGGTACAGAAAGCAGAGTGTTTCTCTAGGAGAGCTCCCTTTCCCTCACATAGCCATTCTACTTGTGAAGAGAACACGAGCAGCCACACTGTGTCTCAGGACGCTCTGAGGCCGCACTTTCAGCTCTCCCGCTGGGAAAGTAATGCTCTTCGCTCTAGGTAACCAATATCAAAATTGAACCCAGCACATGCACCTGTAGTTTCTGACCAACCAAGAGAGACTCAAGCAGCACGCTGGACCTTCCCTGATAAAACTTTGGCGCCAAGGGGCTCCGGCATGGGCTGAATGGCTTCAAGGACACGATTCCCGGGGATAGGCCAAATGGTCCCTGTAGCTCAGAAAACCCGAGGTAGCGTTCAAGGGGCAAATTGTACGTTTGTCGGGCTGCCTCTGTAGTCGGCCTTCTGCTTGGCAGAGAGAAGACGGCAGGTAAGGGTTCCCAGTCTGAACAATAACCACAGCGTTTTGTCATTGCAGCAGTGGTCCAGCAGTGGGGACCTTTTGCATTACACCTGAGACCTGCTAGGCCTGTGCTCGGGAGGCCTGTTGAAAGCCTGGCAATCTCCATGGGCACCGAAGAGAGAGCAGAGCGTTGCCTTTCCTTCTCCATGCAGAGAAATGATCCGAAGGGGCCTAAGGGACCTGTGTTTGGGTAGGTCGCCTAAGAAGAGGCATTGGGTACACAGTGTTTTTCCACGCCCAGGGGGTGAGGACCCAGGAGTCCTAGGAGTCCTGAGCGGCACACTAGCGTTAAGCCACTGCCATGACTAAGGCTTCTGGGCAAATGCTGCCTGCCTGCCAGCACTGTGGCTGCCGTCCTGGACTTTGTTTTGATCTTGGTGATCAGCGTAGATCGCCCTGTATGTAAAGGGGGCTCTGGCATGCCTCAGGCAAGGAAGTGGAAACACCTTCTGTCTTTCCTGTAAAGCACCCTTTCCTTTGAGGCACATTCCAGCACGCAAGGAAGGACTCGCAGAACGCCCTATGTAGGCACCTTGGAGGCTACGAGGATTCCTCGTTCAACTAGGGAATTCCTCCGTTTCTCATAAGGCCCCAGTATCAAAGTTGAACCCAGCCCACGTACGTGTCGTTTCTGAAGAACCAAAAGAGGCACGAGGAGCACTGTGCTACCTTCTCAGAATAATGTTTTATTTAGGCAGGGAGATTTGCACTGTGCGGCTGACCTAAGCGATTTAAGGCGCTAGGGAGGTCTAGGTGGCCTTGAACCTGCCAAAAGACTAGCAGGGCTCAGGAGGAAACGGTTGATTTTCCAGGCTGCATCTAAAAGTCGTGTTTCTGCTTGGCAGAGAGAGACGGCAGGTGTGTAAAGCGAGAAGGAACACGAAGCACAGAGTTGTTTCACTGCAGCTCAGGGTCCGCCCTGAGAGCCACTGGCATTACACCGAGGACTTTCCAGAACTCTGGTCGGGGCACATTTGAAAGACTTGTCAGTCTATCGATCCAACGAAGAAAACACTGCCTTGCCTTCCACGGTGCACTCAAAGAGACGACCCGGAGTACCCAGGTAGCGGCACGGTGCGCAGTCGGCCAAGAAGAGTCACTGAGCACACAGCGTTCTTCCAAGGGACATGGTGAGGCGGCGGGAGTCCTAGGAAGGGCACACTGGCCTGAATGCCCTACCTTCCCGGCCGGGGTCATGGAACTCGTTTGCACACGGCCACCCGTGGATGGAAACCCGGACATTACGTTGAGCCTGGGGGACAGGTCTGCTTTTCCCGTTATGTGAAGAGGGCTGCTGGAGGCCTCCTGCCACGAGTAGGAAACACTGTGTTAATCGAGGAAAGCTGCCTCTCCCTCAGTCGGCCTTGCCACTGTGTAGAGATGACGGGCAACCGCACTGGTTTTCACTTAAGTTGGAGGCCGCAGGTGGCCTGCTTTCCCGTTGGGAAAATAACGCTTCCCTCCTTAGGTCCCGATGCCAGACTTGGCACAGCCCACGGACGGGTAGTTTCTGAGCAACGAAAAGAGACTCACGCAGCCCCCTGGACCTTCCCTGATAAAACTTTGGCACGAAGGGAGTTCTGCTTGGGCTGAGTGGCGTGACCGACATAATTCCTTGGGTTAGGCCAAAGTGTCCTTTTCCCTTACAAAAGCTTAGGCAGTGTTGCAGGGGCAACAAGTCCGTATGTCAGGCTGCATCTAAAGTCGACTGTCTGCTTGGCGAGCGAGGGCAGGCTGGCGTTCCCAGGATGAACAGCGAGCCGAGGGTTTTTCCCATTGCAGTTCGGGTTCAGCGGCGGGGACCACCTGCAGTACACCTAAGACCTGCTAGACCTGTGCTCGGGAGGACTTTCGAAAGACTGGCAATCCACCTGTGCGACCAAGAGAGCGGTGTTTTGCCTTTCACTCTTCATTCCAAGAGATGATCCGAAGGGCCTAGGCCCCTGTATGTTGGTAGGTCGCCTAAGAAGTGGCATCCGGTACACACTGTGTTTCCATGAGACGTGGTGAGGACGCGGGCGTCCCAGGAGTCCTGCAAAGCACACTAGCGTTTAGCCACTGCTTTGAGTGAGGCTCCCTGGGAAACGCTGCATGGCTGCCCGGCGCTGTGGATGCAATTCCCGGACCTTGCCTTCAGCTTGGCGCTCAGCGTAGTGTTCCTTTTAGGTAGAGGCGACCCTGGGGTGCCTCAGGAGTGGACGTGGAAACACACTATGCCTCTCAAGGAAAGCCCACTTTCCTTCCAAAGACATGCCAGCAGGCACGCGTGGGCTGACAGAGCACTGTATTTCAGGCAGCTTTCACGTTGAACCATCCTTCTTTCCAGTTGGGAGGTACTACAGTGCTCTGAAGGTCCCAATCTCAAAGTTGAGCACGGCCCCACGTACCCATAGGTTCTCCCGCACCGAAAGGGACACAAGGAGGACTGTGGCCCCTCCTCTGAATAACTTGGTAGCCGGGGTGTGGCGCACTGTGCGAATGGCACGAAATATTGGAGGGGCTAGGTCGAGTGAGTTAGGTGTCCCTGCAGCTGCCAAAAGCCTAGCAGTGTGCAGGGGGAAACCGTCCATTTTCCAGACTGCAGCTAACGTCGAGTGACTGCTCGCCAGAACGAGCCGGTAGCTAAGTACACCCAGAAGGAACACTACGCACCGGCTTTCTCCTTGCTCCTCAGCGGCAGCCCTGAGAGACACACTAGGCCATTACACCTAAGACCTTCTACACCTCTGTTCGGGGAGCACTTTTGAATGTCTTGGCTATCTAGCTATCCAACAAAGAAAAGAGTGTGTTGCCTCTCACTCGGCATGCAAAGAGATGATCCGGAGGGCTTTGGTAGCGGCACGGTGCTCAGGGGGCCAAGAAGAGTACTCGGTACACAGTGTTCTTCCAGGGGACCTGCTGAGGCAGCGGGGGTCCTGGGAAAGGCCCACGAACATTCATGCACTACTTGCCTAAGGTTTCGTGGAAAGCCTCTGCACGCCTCAGTTCGTGGAGGGAATACCTGAACCTTACTTTGGTCCTCGCGGAACAGCACAGTGTTCCCTTTGTGTATATAGGGCGCCGGGAGGCCTCCTGCACGGTACAGAAAGCAGAGTGTTTCTCTAGGAGAGCTCCCTTTCCCTCACATAGCCATTCTACTTGTGAAGAGAACACGAGCAGCCACACTGTGTCTCAGGACGCTCTGAGGCCGCACTTTCAGCTCTCCCGCTGGGAAAGTAATGCTCTTCGCTCTAGGTAACCAATATCAAAATTGAACCCAGCACATGCACCTGTAGTTTCTGACCAACCAAGAGAGACTCAAGCAGCACGCTGGACCTTCCCTGATAAAACTTTGGCGCCAAGGGGCTCCGGCATGGGCTGAATGGCTTCAAGGACACGATTCCCGGGGATAGGCCAAATGGTCCCTGTAGCTCAGAAAACCCGAGGTAGCGTTCAAGGGGCAAATTGTACGTTTGTCGGGCTGCCTCTGTAGTCGGCCTTCTGCTTGGCAGAGAGAAGACGGCAGGTAAGGGTTCCCAGTCTGAACAATAACCACAGCGTTTTGTCATTGCAGCAGTGGTCCAGCAGTGGGGACCTTTTGCATTACACCTGAGACCTGCTAGGCCTGTGCTCGGGAGGCCTGTTGAAAGCCTGGCAATCTCCATGGGCACCGAAGAGAGAGCAGAGCGTTGCCTTTCCTTCGCCATGCAGAGAAATGATCCGAAGGGGCCTAGGGACCTGTGTTTGGGTAGGTCGCCTAAGAAGAGGCATTGGGTACACAGTGTTTTTCCACGCCCAGGGGGTGAGGACCCAGGAGTCCTAGGAGTCCTGAGCGGCACACTAGCGTTAAGCCACTGCCATGACTAAGGCTTCTGGGCAAATGCTGCCTGCCTGCCAGCACTGTGGCTGCCGTCCTGGACTTTGTTTTGATCTTGGTGATCAGCGTAGATCGCCCTGTATGTAAAGGGGGCTCTGGCATGCCTCAGGCAAGGAAGTGGAAACACCTTCTGTCTTTCCTGTAAAGCACCCTTTCCTTTGAGGCACATTCCAGCACGCAAGGAAGGACTCGCAGAACGCCCTATGTAGGCACCTTGGAGGCTACGAGGATTCCTCGTTCAACTAGGGAATTCCTCCGTTTCTCATAAGGCCCCAGTATCAAAGTTGAACCCAGCCCACGTACGTGTCGTTTCTGAAGAACCAAAAGAGGCACGAGGAGCACTGTGCTACCTTCTCAGAATAATGTTTTATTTAGGCAGGGAGATTTGCACTGTGCGGCTGACCTAAGCGATTTAAGGCGCTAGGGAGGTCTAGGTGGCCTTGAACCTGCCAAAAGACTAGCAGGGCTCAGGAGGAAACGGTTGATTTTCCAGGCTGCATCTAAAAGTCGTGTTTCTGCTTGGCAGAGAGAGACGGCAGGTGTGTAAAGCGAGAAGGAACACGAAGCACAGAGTTGTTTCACTGCAGCTCAGGGTCCGCCCTGAGAGCCACTGGCATTACACCGAGGACTTTCCAGAACTCTGGTCGGGGCACATTTGAAAGACTTGTCAGTCTATCGATCCAACGAAGAAAACACTGCCTTGCCTTCCACGGTGCACTCAAAGAGACGACCCGGAGTACCCAGGTAGCGGCACGGTGCGCAGTCGGCCAAGAAGAGTCACTGAGCACACAGCGTTCTTCCAAGGGACATGGTGAGGCGGCGGGAGTCCTAGGAAGGGCACACTGGCCTGAATGCCCTACCTTCCCGGCCGGGGTCATGGAACTCGTTTGCACACGGCCACCCGTGGATGGAAACCCGGACATTACGTTGAGCCTGGGGGACAGGTCTGCTTTTCCCGTTATGTGAAGAGGGCTGCTGGAGGCCTCCTGCCACGAGTAGGAAACACTGTGTTAATCGAGGAAAGCTGCCTCTCCCTCAGTCGGCCTTGCCACTGTGTAGAGATGACGGGCAACCGCACTGGTTTTCACTTAAGTTGGAGGCCGCAGGTGGCCTGCTTTCCCGTTGGGAAAATAACGCTTCCCTCCTTAGGTCCCGATGCCAGACTTGGCACAGCCCACGGACGGGTAGTTTCTGAGCAACGAAAAGAGACTCACGCAGCCCCCTGGACCTTCCCTGATAAAACTTTGGCACGAAGGGAGTTCTGCTTGGGCTGAGTGGCGTGACCGACATAATTCCTTGGGTTAGGCCAAAGTGTCCTTTTCCCTTACAAAAGCTTAGGCAGTGTTGCAGGGGCAACAAGTCCGTATGTCAGGCTGCATCTAAAGTCGACTGTCTGCTTGGCGAGCGAGGGCAGGCTGGCGTTCCCAGGATGAACAGCGAGCCGAGGGTTTTTCCCATTGCAGTTCGGGTTCAGCGGCGGGGACCACCTGCAGTACACCTAAGACCTGCTAGACCTGTGCTCGGGAGGACTTTCGAAAGACTGGCAATCCACCTGTGCGACCAAGAGAGCGGTGTTTTGCCTTTCACTCTTCATTCCAAGAGATGATCCGAAGGGCCTAGGCCCCTGTATGTTGGTAGGTCGCCTAAGAAGTGGCATCCGGTACACACTGTGTTTCCATGAGACGTGGTGAGGACGCGGGCGTCCCAGGAGTCCTGCAAAGCACACTAGCGTTTAGCCACTGCTTTGAGTGAGGCTCCCTGGGAAACGCTGCATGGCTGCCCGGCGCTGTGGATGCAATTCCCGGACCTTGCCTTCAGCTTGGCGCTCAGCGTAGTGTTCCTTTTAGGTAGAGGCGACCCTGGGGTGCCTCAGGAGTGGACGTGGAAACACACTATGCCTCTCAAGGAAAGCCCACTTTCCTTCCAAAGACATGCCAGCAGGCACGCGTGGGCTGACAGAGCACTGTATTTCAGGCAGCTTTCACGTTGAACCATCCTTCTTTCCAGTTGGGAGGTACTACAGTGCTCTGAAGGTCCCAATCTCAAAGTTGAGCACGGCCCCACGTACCCATAGGTTCTCCCGCACCGAAAGGGACACAAGGAGGACTGTGGCCCCTCCTCTGAATAACTTGGTAGCCGGGGTGTGGCGCACTGTGCGAATGGCACGAAATATTGGAGGGGCTAGGTCGAGTGAGTTAGGTGTCCCTGCAGCTGCCAAAAGCCTAGCAGTGTGCAGGGGGAAACCGTCCATTTTCCAGACTGCAGCTAACGTCGAGTGACTGCTCGCCAGAACGAGCCGGTAGCTAAGTACACCCAGAAGGAACACTACGCACCGGCTTTCTCCTTGCTCCTCAGCGGCAGCCCTGAGAGACACACTAGGCCATTACACCTAAGACCTTCTACACCTCTGTTCGGGGAGCACTTTTGAATGTCTTGGCTATCTAGCTATCCAACAAAGAAAAGAGTGTGTTGCCTCTCACTCGGCATGCAAAGAGATGATCCGGAGGGCTTTGGTAGCGGCACGGTGCTCAGGGGGCCAAGAAGAGTACTCGGTACACAGTGTTCTTCCAGGGGACCTGCTGAGGCAGCGGGGGTCCTGGGAAAGGCCCACGAACATTCATGCACTACTTGCCTAAGGTTTCGTGGAAAGCCTCTGCACGCCTCAGTTCGTGGAGGGAATACCTGAACCTTACTTTGGTCCTCGCGGAACAGCACAGTGTTCCCTTTGTGTATATAGGGCGCCGGGAGGCCTCCTGCACGGTACAGAAAGCAGAGTGTTTCTCTAGGAGAGCTCCCTTTCCCTCACATAGCCATTCTACTTGTGAAGAGAACACGAGCAGCCACACTGTGTCTCAGGACGCTCTGAGGCCGCACTTTCAGCTCTCCCGCTGGGAAAGTAATGCTCTTCGCTCTAGGTAACCAATATCAAAATTGAACCCAGCACATGCACCTGTAGTTTCTGACCAACCAAGAGAGACTCAAGCAGCACGCTGGACCTTCCCTGATAAAACTTTGGCGCCAAGGGGCTCCGGCATGGGCTGAATGGCTTCAAGGACACGATTCCCGGGGATAGGCCAAATGGTCCCTGTAGCTCAGAAAACCCGAGGTAGCGTTCAAGGGGCAAATTGTACGTTTGTCGGGCTGCCTCTGTAGTCGGCCTTCTGCTTGGCAGAGAGAAGACGGCAGGTAAGGGTTCCCAGTCTGAACAATAACCACAGCGTTTTGTCATTGCAGCAGTGGTCCAGCAGTGGGGACCTTTTGCATTACACCTGAGACCTGCTAGGCCTGTGCTCGGGAGGCCTGTTGAAAGCCTGGCAATCTCCATGGGCACCGAAGAGAGAGCAGAGCGTTGCCTTTCCTTCGCCATGCAGAGAAATGATCCGAAGGGGCCTAGGGACCTGTGTTTGGGTAGGTCGCCTAAGAAGAGGCATTGGGTACACAGTGTTTTTCCACGCCCAGGGGGTGAGGACCCAGGAGTCCTAGGAGTCCTGAGCGGCACACTAGCGTTAAGCCACTGCCATGACTAAGGCTTCTGGGCAAATGCTGCCTGCCTGCCAGCACTGTGGCTGCCGTCCTGGACTTTGTTTTGATCTTGGTGATCAGCGTAGATCGCCCTGTATGTAAAGGGGGCTCTGGCATGCCTCAGGCAAGGAAGTGGAAACACCTTCTGTCTTTCCTGTAAAGCACCCTTTCCTTTGAGGCACATTCCAGCACGCAAGGAAGGACTCGCAGAACGCCCTATGTAGGCACCTTGGAGGCTACGAGGATTCCTCGTTCAACTAGGGAATTCCTCCGTTTCTCATAAGGCCCCAGTATCAAAGTTGAACCCAGCCCACGTACGTGTCGTTTCTGAAGAACCAAAAGAGGCACGAGGAGCACTGTGCTACCTTCTCAGAATAATGTTTTATTTAGGCAGGGAGATTTGCACTGTGCGGCTGACCTAAGCGATTTAAGGCGCTAGGGAGGTCTAGGTGGCCTTGAACCTGCCAAAAGACTAGCAGGGCTCAGGAGGAAACGGTTGATTTTCCAGGCTGCATCTAAAAGTCGTGTTTCTGCTTGGCAGAGAGAGACGGCAGGTGTGTAAAGCGAGAAGGAACACGAAGCACAGAGTTGTTTCACTGCAGCTCAGGGTCCGCCCTGAGAGCCACTGGCATTACACCGAGGACTTTCCAGAACTCTGGTCGGGGCACATTTGAAAGACTTGTCAGTCTATCGATCCAACGAAGAAAACACTGCCTTGCCTTCCACGGTGCACTCAAAGAGACGACCCGGAGTACCCAGGTAGCGGCACGGTGCGCAGTCGGCCAAGAAGAGTCACTGAGCACACAGCGTTCTTCCAAGGGACATGGTGAGGCGGCGGGAGTCCTAGGAAGGGCACACTGGCCTGAATGCCCTACCTTCCCGGCCGGGGTCATGGAACTCGTTTGCACACGGCCACCCGTGGATGGAAACCCGGACATTACGTTGAGCCTGGGGGACAGGTCTGCTTTTCCCGTTATGTGAAGAGGGCTGCTGGAGGCCTCCTGCCACGAGTAGGAAACACTGTGTTAATCGAGGAAAGCTGCCTCTCCCTCAGTCGGCCTTGCCACTGTGTAGAGATGACGGGCAACCGCACTGGTTTTCACTTAAGTTGGAGGCCGCAGGTGGCCTGCTTTCCCGTTGGGAAAATAACGCTTCCCTCCTTAGGTCCCGATGCCAGACTTGGCACAGCCCACGGACGGGTAGTTTCTGAGCAACGAAAAGAGACTCACGCAGCCCCCTGGACCTTCCCTGATAAAACTTTGGCACGAAGGGAGTTCTGCTTGGGCTGAGTGGCGTGACCGACATAATTCCTTGGGTTAGGCCAAAGTGTCCTTTTCCCTTACAAAAGCTTAGGCAGTGTTGCAGGGGCAACAAGTCCGTATGTCAGGCTGCATCTAAAGTCGACTGTCTGCTTGGCGAGCGAGGGCAGGCTGGCGTTCCCAGGATGAACAGCGAGCCGAGGGTTTTTCCCATTGCAGTTCGGGTTCAGCGGCGGGGACCACCTGCAGTACACCTAAGACCTGCTAGACCTGTGCTCGGGAGGACTTTCGAAAGACTGGCAATCCACCTGTGCGACCAAGAGAGCGGTGTTTTGCCTTTCACTCTTCATTCCAAGAGATGATCCGAAGGGCCTAGGCCCCTGTATGTTGGTAGGTCGCCTAAGAAGTGGCATCCGGTACACACTGTGTTTCCATGAGACGTGGTGAGGACGCGGGCGTCCCAGGAGTCCTGCAAAGCACACTAGCGTTTAGCCACTGCTTTGAGTGAGGCTCCCTGGGAAACGCTGCATGGCTGCCCGGCGCTGTGGATGCAATTCCCGGACCTTGCCTTCAGCTTGGCGCTCAGCGTAGTGTTCCTTTTAGGTAGAGGCGACCCTGGGGTGCCTCAGGAGTGGACGTGGAAACACACTATGCCTCTCAAGGAAAGCCCACTTTCCTTCCAAAGACATGCCAGCAGGCACGCGTGGGCTGACAGAGCACTGTATTTCAGGCAGCTTTCACGTTGAACCATCCTTCTTTCCAGTTGGGAGGTACTACAGTGCTCTGAAGGTCCCAATCTCAAAGTTGAGCACGGCCCCACGTACCCATAGGTTCTCCCGCACCGAAAGGGACACAAGGAGGACTGTGGCCCCTCCTCTGAATAACTTGGTAGCCGGGGTGTGGCGCACTGTGCGAATGGCACGAAATATTGGAGGGGCTAGGTCGAGTGAGTTAGGTGTCCCTGCAGCTGCCAAAAGCCTAGCAGTGTGCAGGGGGAAACCGTCCATTTTCCAGACTGCAGCTAACGTCGAGTGACTGCTCGCCAGAACGAGCCGGTAGCTAAGTACACCCAGAAGGAACACTACGCACCGGCTTTCTCCTTGCTGCTCAGCGGCAGCCCTGAGAGACACACTAGGCCATTACACCTAAGACCTTCTACACCTCTGTTCGGGGAGCACTTTTGAATGTCTTGGCTATCTAGCTATCCAACAAAGAAAAGAGTGTGTTGCCTCTCACTCGGCATGCAAAGAGATGATCCGGAGGGCTTTGGTAGCGGCACGGTGCTCAGGGGGCCAAGAAGAGTACTCGGTACACAGTGTTCTTCCAGGGGACCTGCTGAGGCAGCGGGGGTCCTGGGAAAGGCCCACGAACATTCATGCACTACTTGCCTAAGGTTTCGTGGAAAGCCTCTGCACGCCTCAGTTCGTGGAGGGAATACCTGAACCTTACTTTGGTCCTCGCGGAACAGCACAGTGTTCCCTTTGTGTATATAGGGCGCCGGGAGGCCTCCTGCACGGTACAGAAAGCAGAGTGTTTCTCTAGGAGAGCTCCCTTTCCCTCACATAGCCATTCTACTTGTGAAGAGAACACGAGCAGCCACACTGTGTCTCAGGACGCTCTGAGGCCGCACTTTCAGCTCTCCCGCTGGGAAAGTAATGCTCTTCGCTCTAGGTAACCAATATCAAAATTGAACCCAGCACATGCACCTGTAGTTTCTGACCAACCAAGAGAGACTCAAGCAGCACGCTGGACCTTCCCTGATAAAACTTTGGCGCCAAGGGGCTCCGGCATGGGCTGAATGGCTTCAAGGACACGATTCCCGGGGATAGGCCAAATGGTCCCTGTAGCTCAGAAAACCCGAGGTAGCGTTCAAGGGGCAAATTGTACGTTTGTCGGGCTGCCTCTGTAGTCGGCCTTCTGCTTGGCAGAGAGAAGACGGCAGGTAAGGGTTCCCAGTCTGAACAATAACCACAGCGTTTTGTCATTGCAGCAGTGGTCCAGCAGTGGGGACCTTTTGCATTACACCTGAGACCTGCTAGGCCTGTGCTCGGGAGGCCTGTTGAAAGCCTGGCAATCTCCATGGGCACCGAAGAGAGAGCAGAGCGTTGCCTTTCCTTCGCCATGCAGAGAAATGATCCGAAGGGGCCTAGGGACCTGTGTTTGGGTAGGTCGCCTAAGAAGAGGCATTGGGTACACAGTGTTTTTCCACGCCCAGGGGGTGAGGACCCAGGAGTCCTAGGAGTCCTGAGCGGCACACTAGCGTTAAGCCACTGCCATGACTAAGGCTTCTGGGCAAATGCTGCCTGCCTGCCAGCACTGTGGCTGCCGTCCTGGACTTTGTTTTGATCTTGGTGATCAGCGTAGATCGCCCTGTATGTAAAGGGGGCTCTGGCATGCCTCAGGCAAGGAAGTGGAAACACCTTCTGTCTTTCCTGTAAAGCACCCTTTCCTTTGAGGCACATTCCAGCACGCAAGGAAGGACTCGCAGAACGCCCTATGTAGGCACCTTGGAGGCTACGAGGATTCCTCGTTCAACTAGGGAATTCCTCCGTTTCTCATAAGGCCCCAGTATCAAAGTTGAACCCAGCCCACGTACGTGTCGTTTCTGAAGAACCAAAAGAGGCACGAGGAGCACTGTGCTACCTTCTCAGAATAATGTTTTATTTAGGCAGGGAGATTTGCACTGTGCGGCTGACCTAAGCGATTTAAGGCGCTAGGGAGGTCTAGGTGGCCTTGAACCTGCCAAAAGACTAGCAGGGCTCAGGAGGAAACGGTTGATTTTCCAGGCTGCATCTAAAAGTCGTGTTTCTGCTTGGCAGAGAGAGACGGCAGGTGTGTAAAGCGAGAAGGAACACGAAGCACAGAGTTGTTTCACTGCAGCTCAGGGTCCGCCCTGAGAGCCACTGGCATTACACCGAGGACTTTCCAGAACTCTGGTCGGGGCACATTTGAAAGACTTGTCAGTCTATCGATCCAACGAAGAAAACACTGCCTTGCCTTCCACGGTGCACTCAAAGAGACGACCCGGAGTACCCAGGTAGCGGCACGGTGCGCAGTCGGCCAAGAAGAGTCACTGAGCACACAGCGTTCTTCCAAGGGACATGGTGAGGCGGCGGGAGTCCTAGGAAGGGCACACTGGCCTGAATGCCCTACCTTCCCGGCCGGGGTCATGGAACTCGTTTGCACACGGCCACCCGTGGATGGAAACCCGGACATTACGTTGAGCCTGGGGGACAGGTCTGCTTTTCCCGTTATGTGAAGAGGGCTGCTGGAGGCCTCCTGCCACGAGTAGGAAACACTGTGTTAATCGAGGAAAGCTGCCTCTCCCTCAGTCGGCCTTGCCACTGTGTAGAGATGACGGGCAACCGCATTGGTTTTCACTTAAGTTGGAGGCCGCAGGTGGCCTGCTTTCCCGTTGGGAAAATAACGCTTCCCTCCTTAGGTCCCGATGCCAGACTTGGCACAGCCCACGGACGGGTAGTTTCTGAGCAACGAAAAGAGACTCACGCAGCCCCCTGGACCTTCCCTGATAAAACTTTGGCACGAAGGGAGTTCTGCTTGGGCTGAGTGGCGTGACCGACATAATTCCTTGGGTTAGGCCAAAGTGTCCTTTTCCCTTACAAAAGCTTAGGCAGTGTTGCAGGGGCAACAAGTCCGTATGTCAGGCTGCATCTAAAGTCGACTGTCTGCTTGGCGAGCGAGGGCAGGCTGGCGTTCCCAGGATGAACAGCGAGCCGAGGGTTTTTCCCATTGCAGTTCGGGTTCAGCGGCGGGGACCACCTGCAGTACACCTAAGACCTGCTAGACCTGTGCTCGGGAGGACTTTCGAAAGACTGGCAATCCACCTGTGCGACCAAGAGAGCGGTGTTTTGCCTTTCACTCTTCATTCCAAGAGATGATCCGAAGGGCCTAGGCCCCTGTATGTTGGTAGGTCGCCTAAGAAGTGGCATCCGGTACACACTGTGTTTCCATGAGACGTGGTGAGGACGCGGGCGTCCCAGGAGTCCTGCAAAGCACACTAGCGTTTAGCCACTGCTTTGAGTGAGGCTCCCTGGGAAACGCTGCATGGCTGCCCGGCGCTGTGGATGCAATTCCCGGACCTTGCCTTCAGCTTGGCGCTCAGCGTAGTGTTCCTTTTAGGTAGAGGCGACCCTGGGGTGCCTCAGGAGTGGACGTGGAAACACACTATGCCTCTCAAGGAAAGCCCACTTTCCTTCCAAAGACATGCCAGCAGGCACGCGTGGGCTGACAGAGCACTGTATTTCAGGCAGCTTTCACGTTGAACCATCCTTCTTTCCAGTTGGGAGGTACTACAGTGCTCTGAAGGTCCCAATCTCAAAGTTGAGCACGGCCCCACGTACCCATAGGTTCTCCCGCACCGAAAGGGACACAAGGAGGACTGTGGCCCCTCCTCTGAATAACTTGGTAGCCGGGGTGTGGCGCACTGTGCGAATGGCACGAAATATTGGAGGGGCTAGGTCGAGTGAGTTAGGTGTCCCTGCAGCTGCCAAAAGCCTAGCAGTGTGCAGGGGGAAACCGTCCATTTTCCAGACTGCAGCTAACGTCGAGTGACTGCTCGCCAGAACGAGCCGGTAGCTAAGTACACCCAGAAGGAACACTACGCACCGGCTTTCTCCTTGCTGCTCAGCGGCAGCCCTGAGAGACACACTAGGCCATTACACCTAAGACCTTCTACACCTCTGTTCGGGGAGCACTTTTGAATGTCTTGGCTATCTAGCTATCCAACAAAGAAAAGAGTGTGTTGCCTCTCACTCGGCATGCAAAGAGATGATCCGGAGGGCTTTGGTAGCGGCACGGTGCTCAGGGGGCCAAGAAGAGTACTCGGTACACAGTGTTCTTCCAGGGGACCTGCTGAGGCAGCGGGGGTCCTGGGAAAGGCCCACGAACATTCATGCACTACTTGCCTAAGGTTTCGTGGAAAGCCTCTGCACGCCTCAGTTCGTGGAGGGAATACCTGAACCTTACTTTGGTCCTCGCGGAACAGCACAGTGTTCCCTTTGTGTATATAGGGCGCCGGGAGGCCTCCTGCACGGTACAGAAAGCAGAGTGTTTCTCTAGGAGGGCTCCCTTTCCCTCACATAGCCATTCTACTTGTGAAGAGAACACGAGCAGCCACACTGTGTCTCAGGACGCTCTGAGGCCGCACTTTCAGCTCTCCCGCTGGGAAAGTAATGCTCTTCGCTCTAGGTAACCAATATCAAAATTGAACCCAGCACATGCACCTGTAGTTTCTGACCAACCAAGAGAGACTCAAGCAGCACGCTGGACCTTCCCTGATAAAACTTTGGCGCCAAGGGGCTCCGGCATGGGCTGAATGGCTTCAAGGACACGATTCCCGGGGATAGGCCAAATGGTCCCTGTAGCTCAGAAAACCCGAGGTAGCGTTCAAGGGGCAAATTGTACGTTTGTCGGGCTGCCTCTGTAGTCGGCCTTCTGCTTGGCAGAGAGAAGACGGCAGGTAAGGGTTCCCAGTCTGAACAATAACCACAGCGTTTTGTCATTGCAGCAGTGGTCCAGCAGTGGGGACCTTTTGCATTACACCTGAGACCTGCTAGGCCTGTGCTCGGGAGGCCTGTTGAAAGCCTGGCAATCTCCATGGGCACCGAAGAGAGAGCAGAGCGTTGCCTTTCCTTCTCCATGCAGAGAAATGATCCGAAGGGGCCTAAGGGACCTGTGTTTGGGTAGGTCGCCTAAGAAGAGGCATTGGGTACACAGTGTTTTTCCACGCCCAGGGGGTGAGGACCCAGGAGTCCTAGGAGTCCTGAGCGGCACACTAGCGTTAAGCCACTGCCATGACTAAGGCTTCTGGGCAAATGCTGCCTGCCTGCCAGCACTGTGGCTGCCGTCCTGGACTTTGTTTTGATCTTGGTGATCAGCGTAGATCGCCCTGTATGTAAAGGGGGCTCTGGCATGCCTCAGGCAAGGAAGTGGAAACACCTTTTGTCTTTCCTGTAAAGCACCCTTTCCTTTGAGGCACATTCCAGCACGCAAGGAAGGACTCGCAGAACGCCCTATGTAGGCACCTTGGAGGCTACGAGGATTCCTCGTTCAACTAGGGAATTCCTCCGTTTCTCATAAGGCCCCAGTATCAAAGTTGAACCCAGCCCACGTACGTGTCGTTTCTGAAGAACCAAAAGAGGCACGAGGAGCACTGTGCTACCTTCTCAGAATAATGTTTTATTTAGGCAGGGAGATTTGCACTGTGCGGCTGACCTAAGCGATTTAAGGCGCTAGGGAGGTCTAGGTGGCCTTGAACCTGCCAAAAGACTAGCAGGGCTCAGGAGGAAACGGTTGATTTTCCAGGCTGCATCTAAAAGTCGTGTTTCTGCTTGGCAGAGAGAGACGGCAGGTGTGTAAAGCGAGAAGGAACACGAAGCACAGAGTTGTTTCACTGCAGCTCAGGGTCCGCCCTGAGAGCCACTGGCATTACACCGAGGACTTTCCAGAACTCTGGTCGGGGCACATTTGAAAGACTTGTCAGTCTATCGATCCAACGAAGAAAACACTGCCTTGCCTTCCACGGTGCACTCAAAGAGACGACCCGGAGTACCCAGGTAGCGGCACGGTGCGCAGTCGGCCAAGAAGAGTCACTGAGCACACAGCGTTCTTCCAAGGGACATGGTGAGGCGGCGGGAGTCCTAGGAAGGGCACACTGGCCTGAATGCCCTACCTTCCCGGCCGGGGTCATGGAACTCGTTTGCACACGGCCACCCGTGGATGGAAACCCGGACATTACGTTGAGCCTGGGGGACAGGTCTGCTTTTCCCGTTATGTGAAGAGGGCTGCTGGAGGCCTCCTGCCACGAGTAGGAAACACTGTGTTAATCGAGGAAAGCTGCCTCTCCCTCAGTCGGCCTTGCCACTGTGTAGAGATGACGGGCAACCGCACTGGTTTTCACTTAAGTTGGAGGCCGCAGGTGGCCTGCTTTCCCGTTGGGAAAATAACGCTTCCCTCCTTAGGTCCCGATGCCAGACTTGGCACAGCCCACGGACGGGTAGTTTCTGAGCAACGAAAAGAGACTCACGCAGCCCCCTGGACCTTCCCTGATAAAACTTTGGCACGAAGGGAGTTCTGCTTGGGCTGAGTGGCGTGACCGACATAATTCCTTGGGTTAGGCCAAAGTGTCCTTTTCCCTTACAAAAGCTTAGGCAGTGTTGCAGGGGCAACAAGTCCGTATGTCAGGCTGCATCTAAAGTCGACTGTCTGCTTGGCGAGCGAGGGCAGGCTGGCGTTCCCAGGATGAACAGCGAGCCGAGGGTTTTTCCCATTGCAGTTCGGGTTCAGCGGCGGGGACCACCTGCAGTACACCTAAGACCTGCTAGACCTGTGCTCGGGAGGACTTTCGAAAGACTGGCAATCCACCTGTGCGACCAAGAGAGCGGTGTTTTGCCTTTCACTCTTCATTCCAAGAGATGATCCGAAGGGCCTAGGCCCCTGTATGTTGGTAGGTCGCCTAAGAAGTGGCATCCGGTACACACTGTGTTTCCATGAGACGTGGTGAGGACGCGGGCGTCCCAGGAGTCCTGCAAAGCACACTAGCGTTTAGCCACTGCTTTGAGTGAGGCTCCCTGGGAAACGCTGCATGGCTGCCCGGCGCTGTGGATGCAATTCCCGGACCTTGCCTTCAGCTTGGCGCTCAGCGTAGTGTTCCTTTTAGGTAGAGGCGACCCTGGGGTGCCTCAGGAGTGGACGTGGAAACACACTATGCCTCTCAAGGAAAGCCCACTTTCCTTCCAAAGACATGCCAGCAGGCACGCGTGGGCTGACAGAGCACTGTATTTCAGGCAGCTTTCACGTTGAACCATCCTTCTTTCCAGTTGGGAGGTACTACAGTGCTCTGAAGGTCCCAATCTCAAAGTTGAGCACGGCCCCACGTACCCATAGGTTCTCCCGCACCGAAAGGGACACAAGGAGGACTGTGGCCCCTCCTCTGAATAACTTGGTAGCCGGGGTGTGGCGCACTGTGCGAATGGCACGAAATATTGGAGGGGCTAGGTCGAGTGAGTTAGGTGTCCCTGCAGCTGCCAAAAGCCTAGCAGTGTGCAGGGGGAAACCGTCCATTTTCCAGACTGCAGCTAACGTCGAGTGACTGCTCGCCAGAACGAGCCGGTAGCTAAGTACACCCAGAAGGAACACTACGCACCGGCTTTCTCCTTGCTGCTCAGCGGCAGCCCTGAGAGACACACTAGGCCATTACACCTAAGACCTTCTACACCTCTGTTCGGGGAGCACTTTTGAATGTCTTGGCTATCTAGCTATCCAACAAAGAAAAGAGTGTGTTGCCTCTCACTCGGCATGCAAAGAGATGATCCGGAGGGCTTTGGTAGCGGCACGGTGCTCAGGGGGCCAAGAAGAGTACTCGGTACACAGTGTTCTTCCAGGGGACCTGCTGAGGCAGCGGGGGTCCTGGGAAAGGCCCACGAACATTCATGCACTACTTGCCTAAGGTTTCGTGGAAAGCCTCTGCACGCCTCAGTTCGTGGAGGGAATACCTGAACCTTACTTTGGTCCTCGCGGAACAGCACAGTGTTCCCTTTGTGTATATAGGGCGCCGGGAGGCCTCCTGCACGGTACAGAAAGCAGAGTGTTTCTCTAGGAGAGCTCCCTTTCCCTCACATAGCCATTCTACTTGTGAAGAGAACACGAGCAGCCACACTGTGTCTCAGGACGCTCTGAGGCCGCACTTTCAGCTCTCCCGCTGGGAAAGTAATGCTCTTCGCTCTAGGTAACCAATATCAAAATTGAACCCAGCACATGCACCTGTAGTTTCTGACCAACCAAGAGAGACTCAAGCAGCACGCTGGACCTTCCCTGATAAAACTTTGGCGCCAAGGGGCTCCGGCATGGGCTGAATGGCTTCAAGGACACGATTCCCGGGGATAGGCCAAATGGTCCCTGTAGCTCAGAAAACCCGAGGTAGCGTTCAAGGGGCAAATTGTACGTTTGTCGGGCTGCCTCTGTAGTCGGCCTTCTGCTTGGCAGAGAGAAGACGGCAGGTAAGGGTTCCCAGTCTGAACAATAACCACAGCGTTTTGTCATTGCAGCAGTGGTCCAGCAGTGGGGACCTTTTGCATTACACCTGAGACCTGCTAGGCCTGTGCTCGGGAGGCCTGTTGAAAGCCTGGCAATCTCCATGGGCACCGAAGAGAGAGCAGAGCGTTGCCTTTCCTTCGCCATGCAGAGAAATGATCCGAAGGGGCCTAGGGACCTGTGTTTGGGTAGGTCGCCTAAGAAGAGGCATTGGGTACACAGTGTTTTTCCACGCCCAGGGGGTGAGGACCCAGGAGTCCTAGGAGTCCTGAGCGGCACACTAGCGTTAAGCCACTGCCATGACTAAGGCTTCTGGGCAAATGCTGCCTGCCTGCCAGCACTGTGGCTGCCGTCCTGGACTTTGTTTTGATCTTGGTGATCAGCGTAGATCGCCCTGTATGTAAAGGGGGCTCTGGCATGCCTCAGGCAAGGAAGTGGAAACACCTTCTGTCTTTCCTGTAAAGCACCCTTTCCTTTGAGGCACATTCCAGCACGCAAGGAAGGACTCGCAGAACGCCCTATGTAGGCACCTTGGAGGCTACGAGGATTCCTCGTTCAACTAGGGAATTCCTCCGTTTCTCATAAGGCCCCAGTATCAAAGTTGAACCCAGCCCACGTACGTGTCGTTTCTGAAGAACCAAAAGAGGCACGAGGAGCACTGTGCTACCTTCTCAGAATAATGTTTTATTTAGGCAGGGAGATTTGCACTGTGCGGCTGACCTAAGCGATTTAAGGCGCTAGGGAGGTCTAGGTGGCCTTGAACCTGCCAAAAGACTAGCAGGGCTCAGGAGGAAACGGTTGATTTTCCAGGCTGCATCTAAAAGTCGTGTTTCTGCTTGGCAGAGAGAGACGGCAGGTGTGTAAAGCGAGAAGGAACACGAAGCACAGAGTTGTTTCACTGCAGCTCAGGGTCCGCCCTGAGAGCCACTGGCATTACACCGAGGACTTTCCAGAACTCTGGTCGGGGCACATTTGAAAGACTTGTCAGTCTATCGATCCAACGAAGAAAACACTGCCTTGCCTTCCACGGTGCACTCAAAGAGACGACCCGGAGTACCCAGGTAGCGGCACGGTGCGCAGTCGGCCAAGAAGAGTCACTGAGCACACAGCGTTCTTCCAAGGGACATGGTGAGGCGGCGGGAGTCCTAGGAAGGGCACACTGGCCTGAATGCCCTACCTTCCCGGCCGGGGTCATGGAACTCGTTTGCACACGGCCACCCGTGGATGGAAACCCGGACATTACGTTGAGCCTGGGGGACAGGTCTGCTTTTCCCGTTATGTGAAGAGGGCTGCTGGAGGCCTCCTGCCACGAGTAGGAAACACTGTGTTAATCGAGGAAAGCTGCCTCTCCCTCAGTCGGCCTTGCCACTGTGTAGAGATGACGGGCAACCGCATTGGTTTTCACTTAAGTTGGAGGCCGCAGGTGGCCTGCTTTCCCGTTGGGAAAATAACGCTTCCCTCCTTAGGTCCCGATGCCAGACTTGGCACAGCCCACGGACGGGTAGTTTCTGAGCAACGAAAAGAGACTCACGCAGCCCCCTGGACCTTCCCTGATAAAACTTTGGCACGAAGGGAGTTCTGCTTGGGCTGAGTGGCGTGACCGACATAATTCCTTGGGTTAGGCCAAAGTGTCCTTTTCCCTTACAAAAGCTTAGGCAGTGTTGCAGGGGCAACAAGTCCGTATGTCAGGCTGCATCTAAAGTCGACTGTCTGCTTGGCGAGCGAGGGCAGGCTGGCGTTCCCAGGATGAACAGCGAGCCGAGGGTTTTTCCCATTGCAGTTCGGGTTCAGCGGCGGGGACCACCTGCAGTACACCTAAGACCTGCTAGACCTGTGCTCGGGAGGACTTTCGAAAGACTGGCAATCCACCTGTGCGACCAAGAGAGCGGTGTTTTGCCTTTCACTCTTCATTCCAAGAGATGATCCGAAGGGCCTAGGCCCCTGTATGTTGGTAGGTCGCCTAAGAAGTGGCATCCGGTACACACTGTGTTTCCATGAGACGTGGTGAGGACGCGGGCGTCCCAGGAGTCCTGCAAAGCACACTAGCGTTTAGCCACTGCTTTGAGTGAGGCTCCCTGGGAAACGCTGCATGGCTGCCCGGCGCTGTGGATGCAATTCCCGGACCTTGCCTTCAGCTTGGCGCTCAGCGTAGTGTTCCTTTTAGGTAGAGGCGACCCTGGGGTGCCTCAGGAGTGGACGTGGAAACACACTATGCCTCTCAAGGAAAGCCCACTTTCCTTCCAAAGACATGCCAGCAGGCACGCGTGGGCTGACAGAGCACTGTATTTCAGGCAGCTTTCACGTTGAACCATCCTTCTTTCCAGTTGGGAGGTACTACAGTGCTCTGAAGGTCCCAATCTCAAAGTTGAGCACGGCCCCACGTACCCATAGGTTCTCCCGCACCGAAAGGGACACAAGGAGGACTGTGGCCCCTCCTCTGAATAACTTGGTAGCCGGGGTGTGGCGCACTGTGCGAATGGCACGAAATATTGGAGGGGCTAGGTCGAGTGAGTTAGGTGTCCCTGCAGCTGCCAAAAGCCTAGCAGTGTGCAGGGGGAAACCGTCCATTTTCCAGACTGCAGCTAACGTCGAGTGACTGCTCGCCAGAACGAGCCGGTAGCTAAGTACACCCAGAAGGAACACTACGCACCGGCTTTCTCCTTGCTGCTCAGCGGCAGCCCTGAGAGACACACTAGGCCATTACACCTAAGACCTTCTACACCTCTGTTCGGGGAGCACTTTTGAATGTCTTGGCTATCTAGCTATCCAACAAAGAAAAGAGTGTGTTGCCTCTCACTCGGCATGCAAAGAGATGATCCGGAGGGCTTTGGTAGCGGCACGGTGCTCAGGGGGCCAAGAAGAGTACTCGGTACACAGTGTTCTTCCAGGGGACCTGCTGAGGCAGCGGGGGTCCTGGGAAAGGCCCACGAACATTCATGCACTACTTGCCTAAGGTTTCGTGGAAAGCCTCTGCACGCCTCAGTTCGTGGAGGGAATACCTGAACCTTACTTTGGTCCTCGCGGAACAGCACAGTGTTCCCTTTGTGTATATAGGGCGCCGGGAGGCCTCCTGCACGGTACAGAAAGCAGAGTGTTTCTCTAGGAGGGCTCCCTTTCCCTCACATAGCCATTCTACTTGTGAAGAGAACACGAGCAGCCACACTGTGTCTCAGGACGCTCTGAGGCCGCACTTTCAGCTCTCCCGCTGGGAAAGTAATGCTCTTCGCTCTAGGTAACCAATATCAAAATTGAACCCAGCACATGCACCTGTAGTTTCTGACCAACCAAGAGAGACTCAAGCAGCACGCTGGACCTTCCCTGATAAAACTTTGGCGCCAAGGGGCTCCGGCATGGGCTGAATGGCTTCAAGGACACGATTCCCGGGGATAGGCCAAATGGTCCCTGTAGCTCAGAAAACCCGAGGTAGCGTTCAAGGGGCAAATTGTACGTTTGTCGGGCTGCCTCTGTAGTCGGCCTTCTGCTTGGCAGAGAGAAGACGGCAGGTAAGGGTTCCCAGTCTGAACAATAACCACAGCGTTTTGTCATTGCAGCAGTGGTCCAGCAGTGGGGACCTTTTGCATTACACCTGAGACCTGCTAGGCCTGTGCTCGGGAGGCCTGTTGAAAGCCTGGCAATCTCCATGGGCACCGAAGAGAGAGCAGAGCGTTGCCTTTCCTTCTCCATGCAGAGAAATGATCCGAAGGGGCCTAAGGGACCTGTGTTTGGGTAGGTCGCCTAAGAAGAGGCATTGGGTACACAGTGTTTTTCCACGCCCAGGGGGTGAGGACCCAGGAGTCCTAGGAGTCCTGAGCGGCACACTAGCGTTAAGCCACTGCCATGACTAAGGCTTCTGGGCAAATGCTGCCTGCCTGCCAGCACTGTGGCTGCCGTCCTGGACTTTGTTTTGATCTTGGTGATCAGCGTAGATCGCCCTGTATGTAAAGGGGGCTCTGGCATGCCTCAGGCAAGGAAGTGGAAACACCTTTTGTCTTTCCTGTAAAGCACCCTTTCCTTTGAGGCACATTCCAGCACGCAAGGAAGGACTCGCAGAACGCCCTATGTAGGCACCTTGGAGGCTACGAGGATTCCTCGTTCAACTAGGGAATTCCTCCGTTTCTCATAAGGCCCCAGTATCAAAGTTGAACCCAGCCCACGTACGTGTCGTTTCTGAAGAACCAAAAGAGGCACGAGGAGCACTGTGCTACCTTCTCAGAATAATGTTTTATTTAGGCAGGGAGATTTGCACTGTGCGGCTGACCTAAGCGATTTAAGGCGCTAGGGAGGTCTAGGTGGCCTTGAACCTGCCAAAAGACTAGCAGGGCTCAGGAGGAAACGGTTGATTTTCCAGGCTGCATCTAAAAGTCGTGTTTCTGCTTGGCAGAGAGAGACGGCAGGTGTGTAAAGCGAGAAGGAACACGAAGCACAGAGTTGTTTCACTGCAGCTCAGGGTCCGCCCTGAGAGCCACTGGCATTACACCGAGGACTTTCCAGAACTCTGGTCGGGGCACATTTGAAAGACTTGTCAGTCTATCGATCCAACGAAGAAAACACTGCCTTGCCTTCCACGGTGCACTCAAAGAGACGACCCGGAGTACCCAGGTAGCGGCACGGTGCGCAGTCGGCCAAGAAGAGTCACTGAGCACACAGCGTTCTTCCAAGGGACATGGTGAGGCGGCGGGAGTCCTAGGAAGGGCACACTGGCCTGAATGCCCTACCTTCCCGGCCGGGGTCATGGAACTCGTTTGCACACGGCCACCCGTGGATGGAAACCCGGACATTACGTTGAGCCTGGGGGACAGGTCTGCTTTTCCCGTTATGTGAAGAGGGCTGCTGGAGGCCTCCTGCCACGAGTAGGAAACACTGTGTTAATCGAGGAAAGCTGCCTCTCCCTCAGTCGGCCTTGCCACTGTGTAGAGATGACGGGCAACCGCACTGGTTTTCACTTAAGTTGGAGGCCGCAGGTGGCCTGCTTTCCCGTTGGGAAAATAACGCTTCCCTCCTTAGGTCCCGATGCCAGACTTGGCACAGCCCACGGACGGGTAGTTTCTGAGCAACGAAAAGAGACTCACGCAGCCCCCTGGACCTTCCCTGATAAAACTTTGGCACGAAGGGAGTTCTGCTTGGGCTGAGTGGCGTGACCGACATAATTCCTTGGGTTAGGCCAAAGTGTCCTTTTCCCTTACAAAAGCTTAGGCAGTGTTGCAGGGGCAACAAGTCCGTATGTCAGGCTGCATCTAAAGTCGACTGTCTGCTTGGCGAGCGAGGGCAGGCTGGCGTTCCCAGGATGAACAGCGAGCCGAGGGTTTTTCCCATTGCAGTTCGGGTTCAGCGGCGGGGACCACCTGCAGTACACCTAAGACCTGCTAGACCTGTGCTCGGGAGGACTTTCGAAAGACTGGCAATCCACCTGTGCGACCAAGAGAGCGGTGTTTTGCCTTTCACTCTTCATTCCAAGAGATGATCCGAAGGGCCTAGGCCCCTGTATGTTGGTAGGTCGCCTAAGAAGTGGCATCCGGTACACACTGTGTTTCCATGAGACGTGGTGAGGACGCGGGCGTCCCAGGAGTCCTGCAAAGCACACTAGCGTTTAGCCACTGCTTTGAGTGAGGCTCCCTGGGAAACGCTGCATGGCTGCCCGGCGCTGTGGATGCAATTCCCGGACCTTGCCTTCAGCTTGGCGCTCAGCGTAGTGTTCCTTTTAGGTAGAGGCGACCCTGGGGTGCCTCAGGAGTGGACGTGGAAACACACTATGCCTCTCAAGGAAAGCCCACTTTCCTTCCAAAGACATGCCAGCAGGCACGCGTGGGCTGACAGAGCACTGTATTTCAGGCAGCTTTCACGTTGAACCATCCTTCTTTCCAGTTGGGAGGTACTACAGTGCTCTGAAGGTCCCAATCTCAAAGTTGAGCACGGCCCCACGTACCCATAGGTTCTCCCGCACCGAAAGGGACACAAGGAGGACTGTGGCCCCTCCTCTGAATAACTTGGTAGCCGGGGTGTGGCGCACTGTGCGAATGGCACGAAATATTGGAGGGGCTAGGTCGAGTGAGTTAGGTGTCCCTGCAGCTGCCAAAAGCCTAGCAGTGTGCAGGGGGAAACCGTCCATTTTCCAGACTGCAGCTAACGTCGAGTGACTGCTCGCCAGAACGAGCCGGTAGCTAAGTACACCCAGAAGGAACACTACGCACCGGCTTTCTCCTTGCTGCTCAGCGGCAGCCCTGAGAGACA
This sequence comes from Balaenoptera borealis, assembly GCF_965194805.1. Lineage (NCBI taxonomy): Eukaryota > Metazoa > Chordata > Mammalia > Artiodactyla > Balaenopteridae > Balaenoptera > Balaenoptera borealis. The sequence goes on from NW_028122989.1 coordinate 141,663, forward strand.
CACTAGGCCATTACACCTAAGACCTTCTACACCTCTGTTCGGGGAGCACTTTTGAATGTCTTGGCTATCTAGCTATCCAACAAAGAAAAGAGTGTGTTGCCTCTCACTCGGCATGCAAAGAGATGATCCGGAGGGCTTTGGTAGCGGCACGGTGCTCAGGGGGCCAAGAAGAGTACTCGGTACACAGTGTTCTTCCAGGGGACCTGCTGAGGCAGCGGGGGTCCTGGGAAAGGCCCACGAACATTCATGCACTACTTGCCTAAGGTTTCGTGGAAAGCCTCTGCACGCCTCAGTTCGTGGAGGGAATACCTGAACCTTACTTTGGTCCTCGCGGAACAGCACAGTGTTCCCTTTGTGTATATAGGGCGCCGGGAGGCCTCCTGCACGGTACAGAAAGCAGAGTGTTTCTCTAGGAGAGCTCCCTTTCCCTCACATAGCCATTCTACTTGTGAAGAGAACACGAGCAGCCACACTGTGTCTCAGGACGCTCTGAGGCCGCACTTTCAGCTCTCCCGCTGGGAAAGTAATGCTCTTCGCTCTAGGTAACCAATATCAAAATTGAACCCAGCACATGCACCTGTAGTTTCTGACCAACCAAGAGAGACTCAAGCAGCACGCTGGACCTTCCCTGATAAAACTTTGGCGCCAAGGGGCTCCGGCATGGGCTGAATGGCTTCAAGGACACGATTCCCGGGGATAGGCCAAATGGTCCCTGTAGCTCAGAAAACCCGAGGTAGCGTTCAAGGGGCAAATTGTACGTTTGTCGGGCTGCCTCTGTAGTCGGCCTTCTGCTTGGCAGAGAGAAGACGGCAGGTAAGGGTTCCCAGTCTGAACAATAACCACAGCGTTTTGTCATTGCAGCAGTGGTCCAGCAGTGGGGACCTTTTGCATTACACCTGAGACCTGCTAGGCCTGTGCTCGGGAGGCCTGTTGAAAGCCTGGCAATCTCCATGGGCACCGAAGAGAGAGCAGAGCGTTGCCTTTCCTTCTCCATGCAGAGAAATGATCCGAAGGGGCCTAAGGGACCTGTGTTTGGGTAGGTCGCCTAAGAAGAGGCATTGGGTACACAGTGTTTTTCCACGCCCAGGGGGTGAGGACCCAGGAGTCCTAGGAGTCCTGAGCGGCACACTAGCGTTAAGCCACTGCCATGACTAAGGCTTCTGGGCAAATGCTGCCTGCCTGCCAGCACTGTGGCTGCCGTCCTGGACTTTGTTTTGATCTTGGTGATCAGCGTAGATCGCCCTGTATGTAAAGGGGGCTCTGGCATGCCTCAGGCAAGGAAGTGGAAACACCTTTTGTCTTTCCTGTAAAGCACCCTTTCCTTTGAGGCACATTCCAGCACGCAAGGAAGGACTCGCAGAACGCCCTATGTAGGCACCTTGGAGGCTACGAGGATTCCTCGTTCAACTAGGGAATTCCTCCGTTTCTCATAAGGCCCCAGTATCAAAGTTGAACCCAGCCCACGTACGTGTCGTTTCTGAAGAACCAAAAGAGGCACGAGGAGCACTGTGCTACCTTCTCAGAATAATGTTTTATTTAGGCAGGGAGATTTGCACTGTGCGGCTGACCTAAGCGATTTAAGGCGCTAGGGAGGTCTAGGTGGCCTTGAACCTGCCAAAAGACTAGCAGGGCTCAGGAGGAAACGGTTGATTTTCCAGGCTGCATCTAAAAGTCGTGTTTCTGCTTGGCAGAGAGAGACGGCAGGTGTGTAAAGCGAGAAGGAACACGAAGCACAGAGTTGTTTCACTGCAGCTCAGGGTCCGCCCTGAGAGCCACTGGCATTACACCGAGGACTTTCCAGAACTCTGGTCGGGGCACATTTGAAAGACTTGTCAGTCTATCGATCCAACGAAGAAAACACTGCCTTGCCTTCCACGGTGCACTCAAAGAGACGACCCGGAGTACCCAGGTAGCGGCACGGTGCGCAGTCGGCCAAGAAGAGTCACTGAGCACACAGCGTTCTTCCAAGGGACATGGTGAGGCGGCGGGAGTCCTAGGAAGGGCACACTGGCCTGAATGCCCTACCTTCCCGGCCGGGGTCATGGAACTCGTTTGCACACGGCCACCCGTGGATGGAAACCCGGACATTACGTTGAGCCTGGGGGACAGGTCTGCTTTTCCCGTTATGTGAAGAGGGCTGCTGGAGGCCTCCTGCCACGAGTAGGAAACACTGTGTTAATCGAGGAAAGCTGCCTCTCCCTCAGTCGGCCTTGCCACTGTGTAGAGATGACGGGCAACCGCACTGGTTTTCACTTAAGTTGGAGGCCGCAGGTGGCCTGCTTTCCCGTTGGGAAAATAACGCTTCCCTCCTTAGGTCCCGATGCCAGACTTGGCACAGCCCACGGACGGGTAGTTTCTGAGCAACGAAAAGAGACTCACGCAGCCCCCTGGACCTTCCCTGATAAAACTTTGGCACGAAGGGAGTTCTGCTTGGGCTGAGTGGCGTGACCGACATAATTCCTTGGGTTAGGCCAAAGTGTCCTTTTCCCTTACAAAAGCTTAGGCAGTGTTGCAGGGGCAACAAGTCCGTATGTCAGGCTGCATCTAAAGTCGACTGTCTGCTTGGCGAGCGAGGGCAGGCTGGCGTTCCCAGGATGAACAGCGAGCCGAGGGTTTTTCCCATTGCAGTTCGGGTTCAGCGGCGGGGACCACCTGCAGTACACCTAAGACCTGCTAGACCTGTGCTCGGGAGGACTTTCGAAAGACTGGCAATCCACCTGTGCGACCAAGAGAGCGGTGTTTTGTCTTTCACTCTTCATTCCAAGAGATGATCCGAAGGGCCTAGGCCCCTGTATGTTGGTAGGTCGCCTAAGAAGTGGCATCCGGTACACACTGTGTTTCCATGAGACGTGGTGAGGACGCGGGCGTCCCAGGAGTCCTGCAAAGCACACTAGCGTTTAGCCACTGCTTTGAGTGAGGCTCCCTGGGAAACGCTGCATGGCTGCCCGGCGCTGTGGATGCAATTCCCGGACCTTGCCTTCAGCTTGGCGCTCAGCGTAGTGTTCCTTTTAGGTAGAGGCGACCCTGGGGTGCCTCAGGAGTGGACGTGGAAACACACTATGCCTCTCAAGGAAAGCCCACTTTCCTTCCAAAGACATGCCAGCAGGCACGCGTGGGCTGACAGAGCACTGTATTTCAGGCAGCTTTCACGTTGAACCATCCTTCTTTCCAGTTGGGAGGTACTACAGTGCTCTGAAGGTCCCAATCTCAAAGTTGAGCACGGCCCCACGTACCCATAGGTTCTCCCGCACCGAAAGGGACACAAGGAGGACTGTGGCCCCTCCTCTGAATAACTTGGTAGCCGGGGTGTGGCGCACTGTGCGAATGGCACGAAATATTGGAGGGGCTAGGTCGAGTGAGTTAGGTGTCCCTGCAGCTGCCAAAAGCCTAGCAGTGTGCAGGGGGAAACCGTCCATTTTCCAGACTGCAGCTAACGTCGAGTGACTGCTCGCCAGAACGAGCCGGTAGCTAAGTACACCCAGAAGGAACACTACGCACCGGCTTTCTCCTTGCTGCTCAGCGGCAGCCCTGAGAGACACACTAGGCCATTACACCTAAGACCTTCTACACCTCTGTTCGGGGAGCACTTTTGAATGTCTTGGCTATCTAGCTAGCCAACAAAGAAAAGAGTGTGTTGCCTCTCACTCGGCATGCAAAGAGATGATCCGGAGGGCTTTGGTAGCGGCACGGTGCTCAGGGGGCCAAGAAGAGTACTCGGTACACAGTGTTCTTCCAGGGGACCTGCTGAGGCAGCGGGGGTCCTGGGAAAGGCCCACGAACATTCATGCACTACTTGCCTAAGGTTTCGTGGAAAGCCTCTGCACGCCTCAGTTCGTGGAGGGAATACCTGAACCTTACTTTGGTCCTCGCGGAACAGCACAGTGTTCCCTTTGTGTATATAGGGCGCCGGGAGGCCTCCTGCACGGTACAGAAAGCAGAGTGTTTCTCTAGGAGGGCTCCCTTTCCCTCACATAGCCATTCTACTTGTGAAGAGAACACGAGCAACCACACTGTGTCTCAGGACGCTCTGAGGCCGCACTTTCAGCTCTCCCGCTGGGAAAGTAATGCTCTTCGCTCTAGGTAACCAATATCAAAATTGAACCCAGCACATGCACCTGTAGTTTCTGACCAACCAAGAGAGACTCAAGCAGCACGCTGGACCTTCCCTGATAAAACTTTGGCGCCAAGGGGCTCCGGCATGGGCTGAATGGCTTCAAGGACACGATTCCCGGGGATAGGCCAAATGGTCCCTGTAGCTCAGAAAACCCGAGGTAGCGTTCAAGGGGCAAATTGTACGTTTGTCGGGCTGCCTCTGTAGTCGGCCTTCTGCTTGGCAGAGAGAAGACGGCAGGTAAGGGTTCCCAGTCTGAACAATAACCACAGCGTTTTGTCATTGCAGCAGTGGTCCAGCAGTGGGGACCTTTTGCATTACACCTGAGACCTGCTAGGCCTGTGCTCGGGAGGCCTGTTGAAAGCCTGGCAATCTCCATGGGCACCGAAGAGAGAGCAGAGCGTTGCCTTTCCTTCTCCATGCAGAGAAATGATCCGAAGGGGCCTAAGGGACCTGTGTTTGGGTAGGTCGCCTAAGAAGAGGCATTGGGTACACAGTGTTTTTCCACGCCCAGGGGGTGAGGACCCAGGAGTCCTAGGAGTCCTGAGCGGCACACTAGCGTTAAGCCACTGCCATGACTAAGGCTTCTGGGCAAATGCTGCCTGCCTGCCAGCACTGTGGCTGCCGTCCTGGACTTTGTTTTGATCTTGGTGATCAGCGTAGATCGCCCTGTATGTAAAGGGGGCTCTGGCATGCCTCAGGCAAGGAAGTGGAAACACCTTTTGTCTTTCCTGTAAAGCACCCTTTCCTTTGAGGCACATTCCAGCACGCAAGGAAGGACTCGCAGAACGCCCTATGTAGGCACCTTGGAGGCTACGAGGATTCCTCGTTCAACTAGGGAATTCCTCCGTTTCTCATAAGGCCCCAGTATCAAAGTTGAACCCAGCCCACGTACGTGTCGTTTCTGAAGAACCAAAAGAGGCACGAGGAGCACTGTGCTACCTTCTCAGAATAATGTTTTATTTAGGCAGGGAGATTTGCACTGTGCGGCTGACCTAAGCGATTTAAGGCGCTAGGGAGGTCTAGGTGGCCTTGAACCTGCCAAAAGACTAGCAGGGCTCAGGAGGAAACGGTTGATTTTCCAGGCTGCATCTAAAAGTCGTGTTTCTGCTTGGCAGAGAGAGACGGCAGGTGTGTAAAGCGAGAAGGAACACGAAGCACAGAGTTGTTTCACTGCAGCTCAGGGTCCGCCCTGAGAGCCACTGGCATTACACCGAGGACTTTCCAGAACTCTGGTCGGGGCACATTTGAAAGACTTGTCAGTCTATCGATCCAACGAAGAAAACACTGCCTTGCCTTCCACGGTGCACTCAAAGAGACGACCCGGAGTACCCAGGTAGCGGCACGGTGCGCAGTCGGCCAAGAAGAGTCACTGAGCACACAGCGTTCTTCCAAGGGACATGGTGAGGCGGCGGGAGTCCTAGGAAGGGCACACTGGCCTGAATGCCCTACCTTCCCGGCCGGGGTCATGGAAATCGTTTGCACACGGCCACCCGTGGATGGAAACCCGGACATTACGTTGAGCCTGGGGGACAGGTCTGCTTTTCCCGTTATGTGAAGAGGGCTGCTGGAGGCCTCCTGCCACGAGTAGGAAACACTGTGTTAATCGAGGAAAGCTGCCTCTCCCTCAGTCGGCCTTGCCACTGTGTAGAGATGACGGGCAACCGCACTGGTTTTCACTTAAGTTGGAGGCCGCAGGTGGCCTGCTTTCCCGTTGGGAAAATAACGCTTCCCTCCTTAGGTCCCGATGCCAGACTTGGCACAGCCCACGGACGGGTAGTTTCTGAGCAACGAAAAGAGACTCACGCAGCCCCCTGGACCTTCCCTGATAAAACTTTGGCACGAAGGGAGTTCTGCTTGGGCTGAGTGGCGTGACCGACATAATTCCTTGGGTTAGGCCAAAGTGTCCTTTTCCCTTACAAAAGCTTAGGCAGTGTTGCAGGGGCAACAAGTCCGTATGTCAGGCTGCATCTAAAGTCGACTGTCTGCTTGGCGAGCGAGGGCAGGCTGGCGTTCCCAGGATGAACAGCGAGCCGAGGGTTTTTCCCATTGCAGTTCGGGTTCAGCGGCGGGGACCACCTGCAGTACACCTAAGACCTGCTAGACCTGTGCTCGGGAGGACTTTCGAAAGACTGGCAATCCACCTGTGCGACCAAGAGAGCGGTGTTTTGCCTTTCACTCTTCATTCCAAGAGATGATCCGAAGGGCCTAGGCCCCTGTATGTTGGTAGGTCGCCTAAGAAGTGGCATCCGGTACACACTGTGTTTCCATGAGACGTGGTGAGGACGCGGGCGTCCCAGGAGTCCTGCAAAGCACACTAGCGTTTAGCCACTGCTTTGAGTGAGGCTCCCTGGGAAACGCTGCATGGCTGCCCGGCGCTGTGGATGCAATTCCCGGACCTTGCCTTCAGCTTGGCGCTCAGCGTAGTGTTCCTTTTAGGTAGAGGCGACCCTGGGGTGCCTCAGGAGTGGACGTGGAAACACACTATGCCTCTCAAGGAAAGCCCACTTTCCTTCCAAAGACATGCCAGCAGGCACGCGTGGGCTGACAGAGCACTGTATTTCAGGCAGCTTTCACGTTGAACCATCCTTCTTTCCAGTTGGGAGGTACTACAGTGCTCTGAAGGTCCCAATCTCAAAGTTGAGCACGGCCCCACGTACCCATAGGTTCTCCCGCACCGAAAGGGACACAAGGAGGACTGTGGCCCCTCCTCTGAATAACTTGGTAGCCGGGGTGTGGCGCACTGTGCGAATGGCACGAAATATTGGAGGGGCTAGGTCGAGTGAGTTAGGTGTCCCTGCAGCTGCCAAAAGCCTAGCAGTGTGCAGGGGGAAACCGTCCATTTTCCAGACTGCAGCTAACGTCGAGTGACTGCTCGCCAGAACGAGCCGGTAGCTAAGTACACCCAGAAGGAACACTACGCACCGGCTTTCTCCTTGCTGCTCAGCGGCAGCCCTGAGAGACACACTAGGCCATTACACCTAAGACCTTCTACACCTCTGTTCGGGGAGCACTTTTGAATGTCTTGGCTATCTAGCTATCCAACAAAGAAAAGAGTGTGTTGCCTCTCACTCGGCATGCAAAGAGATGATCCGGAGGGCTTTGGTAGCGGCACGGTGCTCAGGGGGCCAAGAAGAGTACTCGGTACACAGTGTTCTTCCAGGGGACCTGCTGAGGCAGCGGGGGTCCTGGGAAAGGCCCACGAACATTCATGCACTACTTGCCTAAGGTTTCGTGGAAAGCCTCTGCACGCCTCAGTTCGTGGAGGGAATACCTGAACCTTACTTTGGTCCTCGCGGAACAGCACAGTGTTCCCTTTGTGTATATAGGGCGCCGGGAGGCCTCCTGCACGGTACAGAAAGCAGAGTGTTTCTCTAGGAGGGCTCCCTTTCCCTCACATAGCCATTCTACTTGTGAAGAGAACACGAGCAGCCACACTGTGTCTCAGGACGCTCTGAGGCCGCACTTTCAGCTCTCCCGCTGGGAAAGTAATGCTCTTCGCTCTAGGTAACCAATATCAAAATTGAACCCAGCACATGCACCTGTAGTTTCTGACCAACCAAGAGAGACTCAAGCAGCACGCTGGACCTTCCCTGATAAAACTTTGGCGCCAAGGGGCTCCGGCATGGGCTGAATGGCTTCAAGGACACGATTCCCGGGGATAGGCCAAATGGTCCCTGTAGCTCAGAAAACCCGAGGTAGCGTTCAAGGGGCAAATTGTACGTTTGTCGGGCTGCCTCTGTAGTCGGCCTTCTGCTTGGCAGAGAGAAGACGGCAGGTAAGGGTTCCCAGTCTGAACAATAACCACAGCGTTTTGTCATTGCAGCAGTGGTCCAGCAGTGGGGACCTTTTGCATTACACCTGAGACCTGCTAGGCCTGTGCTCGGGAGGCCTGTTGAAAGCCTGGCAATCTCCATGGGCACCGAAGAGAGAGCAGAGCGTTGCCTTTCCTTCTCCATGCAGAGAAATGATCCGAAGGGGCCTAAGGGACCTGTGTTTGGGTAGGTCGCCTAAGAAGAGGCATTGGGTACACAGTGTTTTTCCACGCCCAGGGGGTGAGGACCCAGGAGTCCTAGGAGTCCTGAGCGGCACACTAGCGTTAAGCCACTGCCATGACTAAGGCTTCTGGGCAAATGCTGCCTGCCTGCCAGCACTGTGGCTGCCGTCCTGGACTTTGTTTTGATCTTGGTGATCAGCGTAGATCGCCCTGTATGTAAAGGGGGCTCTGGCATGCCTCAGGCAAGGAAGTGGAAACACCTTTTGTCTTTCCTGTAAAGCACCCTTTCCTTTGAGGCACATTCCAGCACGCAAGGAAGGACTCGCAGAACGCCCTATGTAGGCACCTTGGAGGCTACGAGGATTCCTCGTTCAACTAGGGAATTCCTCCGTTTCTCATAAGGCCCCAGTATCAAAGTTGAACCCAGCCCACGTACGTGTCGTTTCTGAAGAACCAAAAGAGGCACGAGGAGCACTGTGCTACCTTCTCAGAATAATGTTTTATTTAGGCAGGGAGATTTGCACTGTGCGGCTGACCTAAGCGATTTAAGGCGCTAGGGAGGTCTAGGTGGCCTTGAACCTGCCAAAAGACTAGCAGGGCTCAGGAGGAAACGGTTGATTTTCCAGGCTGCATCTAAAAGTCGTGTTTCTGCTTGGCAGAGAGAGACGGCAGGTGTGTAAAGCGAGAAGGAACACGAAGCACAGAGTTGTTTCACTGCAGCTCAGGGTCCGCCCTGAGAGCCACTGGCATTACACCGAGGACTTTCCAGAACTCTGGTCGGGGCACATTTGAAAGACTTGTCAGTCTATCGATCCAACGAAGAAAACACTGCCTTGCCTTCCACGGTGCACTCAAAGAGACGACCCGGAGTACCCAGGTAGCGGCACGGTGCGCAGTCGGCCAAGAAGAGTCACTGAGCACACAGCGTTCTTCCAAGGGACATGGTGAGGCGGCGGGAGTCCTAGGAAGGGCACACTGGCCTGAATGCCCTACCTTCCCGGCCGGGGTCATGGAAATCGTTTGCACACGGCCACCCGTGGATGGAAACCCGGACATTACGTTGAGCCTGGGGGACAGGTCTGCTTTTCCCGTTATGTGAAGAGGGCTGCTGGAGGCCTCCTGCCACGAGTAGGAAACACTGTGTTAATCGAGGAAAGCTGCCTCTCCCTCAGTCGGCCTTGCCACTGTGTAGAGATGACGGGCAACCGCACTGGTTTTCACTTAAGTTGGAGGCCGCAGGTGGCCTGCTTTCCCGTTGGGAAAATAACGCTTCCCTCCTTAGGTCCCGATGCCAGACTTGGCACAGCCCACGGACGGGTAGTTTCTGAGCAACGAAAAGAGACTCACGCAGCCCCCTGGACCTTCCCTGATAAAACTTTGGCACGAAGGGAGTTCTGCTTGGGCTGAGTGGCGTGACCGACATAATTCCTTGGGTTAGGCCAAAGTGTCCTTTTCCCTTACAAAAGCTTAGGCAGTGTTGCAGGGGCAACAAGTCCGTATGTCAGGCTGCATCTAAAGTCGACTGTCTGCTTGGCGAGCGAGGGCAGGCTGGCGTTCCCAGGATGAACAGCGAGCCGAGGGTTTTTCCCATTGCAGTTCGGGTTCAGCGGCGGGGACCACCTGCAGTACACCTAAGACCTGCTAGACCTGTGCTCGGGAGGACTTTCGAAAGACTGGCAATCCACCTGTGCGACCAAGAGAGCGGTGTTTTGCCTTTCACTCTTCATTCCAAGAGATGATCCGAAGGGCCTAGGCCCCTGTATGTTGGTAGGTCGCCTAAGAAGTGGCATCCGGTACACACTGTGTTTCCATGAGACGTGGTGAGGACGCGGGCGTCCCAGGAGTCCTGCAAAGCACACTAGCGTTTAGCCACTGCTTTGAGTGAGGCTCCCTGGGAAACGCTGCATGGCTGCCCGGCGCTGTGGATGCAATTCCCGGACCTTGCCTTCAGCTTGGCGCTCAGCGTAGTGTTCCTTTTAGGTAGAGGCGACCCTGGGGTGCCTCAGGAGTGGACGTGGAAACACACTATGCCTCTCAAGGAAAGCCCACTTTCCTTCCAAAGACATGCCAGCAGGCACGCGTGGGCTGACAGAGCACTGTATTTCAGGCAGCTTTCACGTTGAACCATCCTTCTTTCCAGTTGGGAGGTACTACAGTGCTCTGAAGGTCCCAATCTCAAAGTTGAGCACGGCCCCACGTACCCATAGGTTCTCCCGCACCGAAAGGGACACAAGGAGGACTGTGGCCCCTCCTCTGAATAACTTGGTAGCCGGGGTGTGGCGCACTGTGCGAATGGCACGAAATATTGGAGGGGCTAGGTCGAGTGAGTTAGGTGTCCCTGCAGCTGCCAAAAGCCTAGCAGTGTGCAGGGGGAAACCGTCCATTTTCCAGACTGCAGCTAACGTCGAGTGACTGCTCGCCAGAACGAGCCGGTAGCTAAGTACACCCAGAAGGAACACTACGCACCGGCTTTCTCCTTGCTGCTCAGCGGCAGCCCTGAGAGACACACTAGGCCATTACACCTAAGACCTTCTACACCTCTGTTCGGGGAGCACTTTTGAATGTCTTGGCTATCTAGCTATCCAACAAAGAAAAGAGTGTGTTGCCTCTCACTCGGCATGCAAAGAGATGATCCGGAGGGCTTTGGTAGCGGCACGGTGCTCAGGGGGCCAAGAAGAGTACTCGGTACACAGTGTTCTTCCAGGGGACCTGCTGAGGCAGCGGGGGTCCTGGGAAAGGCCCACGAACATTCATGCACTACTTGCCTAAGGTTTCGTGGAAAGCCTCTGCACGCCTCAGTTCGTGGAGGGAATACCTGAACCTTACTTTGGTCCTCGCGGAACAGCACAGTGTTCCCTTTGTGTATATAGGGCGCCGGGAGGCCTCCTGCACGGTACAGAAAGCAGAGTGTTTCTCTAGGAGGGCTCCCTTTCCCTCACATAGCCATTCTACTTGTGAAGAGAACACGAGCAGCCACACTGTGTCTCAGGACGCTCTGAGGCCGCACTTTCAGCTCTCCCGCTGGGAAAGTAATGCTCTTCGCTCTAGGTAACCAATATCAAAATTGAACCCAGCACATGCACCTGTAGTTTCTGACCAACCAAGAGAGACTCAAGCAGCACGCTGGACCTTCCCTGATAAAACTTTGGCGCCAAGGGGCTCCGGCATGGGCTGAATGGCTTCAAGGACACGATTCCCGGGGATAGGCCAAATGGTCCCTGTAGCTCAGAAAACCCGAGGTAGCGTTCAAGGGGCAAATTGTACGTTTGTCGGGCTGCCTCTGTAGTCGGCCTTCTGCTTGGCAGAGAGAAGACGGCAGGTAAGGGTTCCCAGTCTGAACAATAACCACAGCGTTTTGTCATTGCAGCAGTGGTCCAGCAGTGGGGACCTTTTGCATTACACCTGAGACCTGCTAGGCCTGTGCTCGGGAGGCCTGTTGAAAGCCTGGCAATCTCCATGGGCACCGAAGAGAGAGCAGAGCGTTGCCTTTCCTTCTCCATGCAGAGAAATGATCCGAAGGGGCCTAAGGGACCTGTGTTTGGGTAGGTCGCCTAAGAAGAGGCATTGGGTACACAGTGTTTTTCCACGCCCAGGGGGTGAGGACCCAGGAGTCCTAGGAGTCCTGAGCGGCACACTAGCGTTAAGCCACTGCCATGACTAAGGCTTCTGGGCAAATGCTGCCTGCCTGCCAGCACTGTGGCTGCCGTCCTGGGCTTTGTTTTGATCTTGGTGATCAGCGTAGATCGCCCTGTATGTAAAGGGGGCTCTGGCATGCCTCAGGCAAGGAAGTGGAAACACCTTTTGTCTTTCCTGTAAAGCACCCTTTCCTTTGAGGCACATTCCAGCACGCAAGGAAGGACTCGCAGAACGCCCTATGTAGGCACCTTGGAGGCTACGAGGATTCCTCGTTCAACTAGGGAATTCCTCCGTTTCTCATAAGGCCCCAGTATCAAAGTTGAACCCAGCCCACGTACGTGTCGTTTCTGAAGAACCAAAAGAGGCACGAGGAGCACTGTGCTACCTTCTCAGAATAATGTTTTATTTAGGCAGGGAGATTTGCACTGTGCGGCTGACCTAAGCGATTTAAGGCGCTAGGGAGGTCTAGGTGGCCTTGAACCTGCCAAAAGACTAGCAGGGCTCAGGAGGAAACGGTTGATTTTCCAGGCTGCATCTAAAAGTCGTGTTTCTGCTTGGCAGAGAGAGACGGCAGGTGTGTAAAGCGAGAAGGAACACGAAGCACAGAGTTGTTTCACTGCAGCTCAGGGTCCGCCCTGAGAGCCACTGGCATTACACCGAGGACTTTCCAGAACTCTGGTCGGGGCACATTTGAAAGACTTGTCAGTCTATCGATCCAACGAAGAAAACACTGCCTTGCCTTCCACGGTGCACTCAAAGAGACGACCCGGAGTACCCAGGTAGCGGCACGGTGCGCAGTCGGCCAAGAAGAGTCACTGAGCACACAGCGTTCTTCCAAGGGACATGGTGAGGCGGCGGGAGTCCTAGGAAGGGCACACTGGCCTGAATGCCCTACCTTCCCGGCCGGGGTCATGGAAATCGTTTGCACACGGCCACCCGTGGATGGAAACCCGGACATTACGTTGAGCCTGGGGGACAGGTCTGCTTTTCCCGTTATGTGAAGAGGGCTGCTGGAGGCCTCCTGCCACGAGTAGGAAACACTGTGTTAATCGAGGAAAGCTGCCTCTCCCTCAGTCGGCCTTGCCACTGTGTAGAGATGACGGGCAACCGCATTGGTTTTCACTTAAGTTGGAGGCCGCAGGTGGCCTGCTTTCCCGTTGGGAAAATAACGCTTCCCTCCTTAGGTCCCGATGCCAGACTTGGCACAGCCCACGGACGGGTAGTTTCTGAGCAACGAAAAGAGACTCACGCAGCCCCCTGGACCTTCCCTGATAAAACTTTGGCACGAAGGGAGTTCTGCTTGGGCTGAGTGGCGTGACCGACATAATTCCTTGGGTTAGGCCAAAGTGTCCTTTTCCCTTACAAAAGCTTAGGCAGTGTTGCAGGGGCAACAAGTCCGTATGTCAGGCTGCATCTAAAGTCGACTGTCTGCTTGGCGAGCGAGGGCAGGCTGGCGTTCCCAGGATGAACAGCGAGCCGAGGGTTTTTCCCATTGCAGTTCGGGTTCAGCGGCGGGGACCACCTGCAGTACACCTAAGACCTGCTAGACCTGTGCTCGGGAGGACTTTCGAAAGACTGGCAATCCACCTGTGCGACCAAGAGAGCGGTGTTTTGCCTTTCACTCTTCATTCCAAGAGATGATCCGAAGGGCCTAGGCCCCTGTATGTTGGTAGGTCGCCTAAGAAGTGGCATCCGGTACACACTGTGTTTCCATGAGACGTGGTGAGGACGCGGGCGTCCCAGGAGTCCTGCAAAGCACACTAGCGTTTAGCCACTGCTTTGAGTGAGGCTCCCTGGGAAACGCTGCATGGCTGCCCGGCGCTGTGGATGCAATTCCCGGACCTTGCCTTCAGCTTGGCGCTCAGCGTAGTGTTCCTTTTAGGTAGAGGCGACCCTGGGGTGCCTCAGGAGTGGACGTGGAAACACACTATGCCTCTCAAGGAAAGCCCACTTTCCTTCCAAAGACATGCCAGCAGGCACGCGTGGGCTGACAGAGCACTGTATTTCAGGCAGCTTTCACGTTGAACCATCCTTCTTTCCAGTTGGGAGGTACTACAGTGCTCTGAAGGTCCCAATCTCAAAGTTGAGCACGGCCCCACGTACCCATAGGTTCTCCCGCACCGAAAGGGACACAAGGAGGACTGTGGCCCCTCCTCTGAATAACTTGGTAGCCGGGGTGTGGCGCACTGTGCGAATGGCACGAAATATTGGAGGGGCTAGGTCGAGTGAGTTAGGTGTCCCTGCAGCTGCCAAAAGCCTAGCAGTGTGCAGGGGGAAACCGTCCATTTTCCAGACTGCAGCTAACGTCGAGTGACTGCTCGCCAGAACGAGCCGGTAGCTAAGTACACCCAGAAGGAACACTACGCACCGGCTTTCTCCTTGCTCCTCAGCGGCAGCCCTGAGAGACACACTAGGCCATTACACCTAAGACCTTCTACACCTCTGTTCGGGGAGCACTTTTGAATGTCTTGGCTATCTAGCTATCCAACAAAGAAAAGAGTGTGTTGCCTCTCACTCGGCATGCAAAGAGATGATCCGGAGGGCTTTGGTAGCGGCACGGTGCTCAGGGGGCCAAGAAGAGTACTCGGTACACAGTGTTCTTCCAGGGGACCTGCTGAGGCAGCGGGGGTCCTGGGAAAGGCCCACGAACATTCATGCACTACTTGCCTAAGGTTTCGTGGAAAGCCTCTGCACGCCTCAGTTCGTGGAGGGAATACCTGAACCTTACTTTGGTCCTCGCGGAACAGCACAGTGTTCCCTTTGTGTATATAGGGCGCCGGGAGGCCTCCTGCACGGTACAGAAAGCAGAGTGTTTCTCTAGGAGAGCTCCCTTTCCCTCACATAGCCATTCTACTTGTGAAGAGAACACGAGCAGCCACACTGTGTCTCAGGACGCTCTGAGGCCGCACTTTCAGCTCTCCCGCTGGGAAAGTAATGCTCTTCGCTCTAGGTAACCAATATCAAAATTGAACCCAGCACATGCACCTGTAGTTTCTGACCAACCAAGAGAGACTCAAGCAGCACGCTGGACCTTCCCTGATAAAACTTTGGCGCCAAGGGGCTCCGGCATGGGCTGAATGGCTTCAAGGACACGATTCCCGGGGATAGGCCAAATGGTCCCTGTAGCTCAGAAAACCCGAGGTAGCGTTCAAGGGGCAAATTGTACGTTTGTCGGGCTGCCTCTGTAGTCGGCCTTCTGCTTGGCAGAGAGAAGACGGCAGGTAAGGGTTCCCAGTCTGAACAATAACCACAGCGTTTTGTCATTGCAGCAGTGGTCCAGCAGTGGGGACCTTTTGCATTACACCTGAGACCTGCTAGGCCTGTGCTCGGGAGGCCTGTTGAAAGCCTGGCAATCTCCATGGGCACCGAAGAGAGAGCAGAGCGTTGCCTTTCCTTCTCCATGCAGAGAAATGATCCGAAGGGGCCTAAGGGACCTGTGTTTGGGTAGGTCGCCTAAGAAGAGGCATTGGGTACACAGTGTTTTTCCACGCCCAGGGGGTGAGGACCCAGGAGTCCTAGGAGTCCTGAGCGGCACACTAGCGTTAAGCCACTGCCATGACTAAGGCTTCTGGGCAAATGCTGCCTGCCTGCCAGCACTGTGGCTGCCGTCCTGGACTTTGTTTTGATCTTGGTGATCAGCGTAGATCGCCCTGTATGTAAAGGGGGCTCTGGCATGCCTCAGGCAAGGAAGTGGAAACACCTTTTGTCTTTCCTGTAAAGCACCCTTTCCTTTGAGGCACATTCCAGCACGCAAGGAAGGACTCGCAGAACGCCCTATGTAGGCACCTTGGAGGCTACGAGGATTCCTCGTTCAACTAGGGAATTCCTCCGTTTCTCATAAGGCCCCAGTATCAAAGTTGAACCCAGCCCACGTACGTGTCGTTTCTGAAGAACCAAAAGAGGCACGAGGAGCACTGTGCTACCTTCTCAGAATAATGTTTTATTTAGGCAGGGAGATTTGCACTGTGCGGCTGACCTAAGCGATTTAAGGCGCTAGGGAGGTCTAGGTGGCCTTGAACCTGCCAAAAGACTAGCAGGGCTCAGGAGGAAACGGTTGATTTTCCAGGCTGCATCTAAAAGTCGTGTTTCTGCTTGGCAGAGAGAGACGGCAGGTGTGTAAAGCGAGAAGGAACACGAAGCACAGAGTTGTTTCACTGCAGCTCAGGGTCCGCCCTGAGAGCCACTGGCATTACACCGAGGACTTTCCAGAACTCTGGTCGGGGCACATTTGAAAGACTTGTCAGTCTATCGATCCAACGAAGAAAACACTGCCTTGCCTTCCACGGTGCACTCAAAGAGACGACCCGGAGTACCCAGGTAGCGGCACGGTGCGCAGTCGGCCAAGAAGAGTCACTGAGCACACAGCGTTCTTCCAAGGGACATGGTGAGGCGGCGGGAGTCCTAGGAAGGGCACACTGGCCTGAATGCCCTACCTTCCCGGCCGGGGTCATGGAAATCGTTTGCACACGGCCACCCGTGGATGGAAACCCGGACATTACGTTGAGCCTGGGGGACAGGTCTGCTTTTCCCGTTATGTGAAGAGGGCTGCTGGAGGCCTCCTGCCACGAGTAGGAAACACTGTGTTAATCGAGGAAAGCTGCCTCTCCCTCAGTCGGCCTTGCCACTGTGTAGAGATGACGGGCAACCGCATTGGTTTTCACTTAAGTTGGAGGCCGCAGGTGGCCTGCTTTCCCGTTGGGAAAATAACGCTTCCCTCCTTAGGTCCCGATGCCAGACTTGGCACAGCCCACGGACGGGTAGTTTCTGAGCAACGAAAAGAGACTCACGCAGCCCCCTGGACCTTCCCTGATAAAACTTTGGCACGAAGGGAGTTCTGCTTGGGCTGAGTGGCGTGACCGACATAATTCCTTGGGTTAGGCCAAAGTGTCCTTTTCCCTTACAAAAGCTTAGGCAGTGTTGCAGGGGCAACAAGTCCGTATGTCAGGCTGCATCTAAAGTCGACTGTCTGCTTGGCGAGCGAGGGCAGGCTGGCGTTCCCAGGATGAACAGCGAGCCGAGGGTTTTTCCCATTGCAGTTCGGGTTCAGCGGCGGGGACCACCTGCAGTACACCTAAGACCTGCTAGACCTGTGCTCGGGAGGACTTTCGAAAGACTGGCAATCCACCTGTGCGACCAAGAGAGCGGTGTTTTGCCTTTCACTCTTCATTCCAAGAGATGATCCGAAGGGCCTAGGCCCCTGTATGTTGGTAGGTCGCCTAAGAAGTGGCATCCGGTACACACTGTGTTTCCATGAGACGTGGTGAGGACGCGGGCGTCCCAGGAGTCCTGCAAAGCACACTAGCGTTTAGCCACTGCTTTGAGTGAGGCTCCCTGGGAAACGCTGCATGGCTGCCCGGCGCTGTGGATGCAATTCCCGGACCTTGCCTTCAGCTTGGCGCTCAGCGTAGTGTTCCTTTTAGGTAGAGGCGACCCTGGGGTGCCTCAGGAGTGGACGTGGAAACACACTATGCCTCTCAAGGAAAGCCCACTTTCCTTCCAAAGACATGCCAGCAGGCACGCGTGGGCTGACAGAGCACTGTATTTCAGGCAGCTTTCACGTTGAACCATCCTTCTTTCCAGTTGGGAGGTACTACAGTGCTCTGAAGGTCCCAATCTCAAAGTTGAGCACGGCCCCACGTACCCATAGGTTCTCCCGCACCGAAAGGGACACAAGGAGGACTGTGGCCCCTCCTCTGAATAACTTGGTAGCCGGGGTGTGGCGCACTGTGCGAATGGCACGAAATATTGGAGGGGCTAGGTCGAGTGAGTTAGGTGTCCCTGCAGCTGCCAAAAGCCTAGCAGTGTGCAGGGGGAAACCGTCCATTTTCCAGACTGCAGCTAACGTCGAGTGACTGCTCGCCAGAACGAGCCGGTAGCTAAGTACACCCAGAAGGAACACTACGCACCGGCTTTCTCCTTGCTCCTCAGCGGCAGCCCTGAGAGACACACTAGGCCATTACACCTAAGACCTTCTACACCTCTGTTCGGGGAGCACTTTTGAATGTCTTGGCTATCTAGCTATCCAACAAAGAAAAGAGTGTGTTGCCTCTCACTCGGCATGCAAAGAGATGATCCGGAGGGCTTTGGTAGCGGCACGGTGCTCAGGGGGCCAAGAAGAGTACTCGGTACACAGTGTTCTTCCAGGGGACCTGCTGAGGCAGCGGGGGTCCTGGGAAAGGCCCACGAACATTCATGCACTACTTGCCTAAGGTTTCGTGGAAAGCCTCTGCACGCCTCAGTTCGTGGAGGGAATACCTGAACCTTACTTTGGTCCTCGCGGAACAGCACAGTGTTCCCTTTGTGTATATAGGGCGCCGGGAGGCCTCCTGCACGGTACAGAAAGCAGAGTGTTTCTCTAGGAGGGCTCCCTTTCCCTCACATAGCCATTCTACTTGTGAAGAGAACACGAGCAACCACACTGTGTCTCAGGACGCTCTGAGGCCGCACTTTCAGCTCTCCCGCTGGGAAAGTAATGCTCTTCGCTCTAGGTAACCAATATCAAAATTGAACCCAGCACATGCACCTGTAGTTTCTGACCAACCAAGAGAGACTCAAGCAGCACGCTGGACCTTCCCTGATAAAACTTTGGCGCCAAGGGGCTCCGGCATGGGCTGAATGGCTTCAAGGACACGATTCCCGGGGATAGGCCAAATGGTCCCTGTAGCTCAGAAAACCCGAGGTAGCGTTCAAGGGGCAAATTGTACGTTTGTCGGGCTGCCTCTGTAGTCGGCCTTCTGCTTGGCAGAGAGAAGACGGCAGGTAAGGGTTCCCAGTCTGAACAATAACCACAGCGTTTTGTCATTGCAGCAGTGGTCCAGCAGTGGGGACCTTTTGCATTACACCTGAGACCTGCTAGGCCTGTGCTCGGGAGGCCTGTTGAAAGCCTGGCAATCTCCATGGGCACCGAAGAGAGAGCAGAGCGTTGCCTTTCCTTCTCCATGCAGAGAAATGATCCGAAGGGGCCTAAGGGACCTGTGTTTGGGTAGGTCGCCTAAGAAGAGGCATTGGGTACACAGTGTTTTTCCACGCCCAGGGGGTGAGGACCCAGGAGTCCTAGGAGTCCTGAGCGGCACACTAGCGTTAAGCCACTGCCATGACTAAGGCTTCTGGGCAAATGCTGCCTGCCTGCCAGCACTGTGGCTGCCGTCCTGGACTTTGTTTTGATCTTGGTGATCAGCGTAGATCGCCCTGTATGTAAAGGGGGCTCTGGCATGCCTCAGGCAAGGAAGTGGAAACACCTTTTGTCTTTCCTGTAAAGCACCCTTTCCTTTGAGGCACATTCCAGCACGCAAGGAAGGACTCGCAGAACGCCCTATGTAGGCACCTTGGAGGCTACGAGGATTCCTCGTTCAACTAGGGAATTCCTCCGTTTCTCATAAGGCCCCAGTATCAAAGTTGAACCCAGCCCACGTACGTGTCGTTTCTGAAGAACCAAAAGAGGCACGAGGAGCACTGTGCTACCTTCTCAGAATAATGTTTTATTTAGGCAGGGAGATTTGCACTGTGCGGCTGACCTAAGCGATTTAAGGCGCTAGGGAGGTCTAGGTGGCCTTGAACCTGCCAAAAGACTAGCAGGGCTCAGGAGGAAACGGTTGATTTTCCAGGCTGCATCTAAAAGTCGTGTTTCTGCTTGGCAGAGAGAGACGGCAGGTGTGTAAAGCGAGAAGGAACACGAAGCACAGAGTTGTTTCACTGCAGCTCAGGGTCCGCCCTGAGAGCCACTGGCATTACACCGAGGACTTTCCAGAACTCTGGTCGGGGCACATTTGAAAGACTTGTCAGTCTATCGATCCAACGAAGAAAACACTGCCTTGCCTTCCACGGTGCACTCAAAGAGACGACCCGGAGTACCCAGGTAGCGGCACGGTGCGCAGTCGGCCAAGAAGAGTCACTGAGCACACAGCGTTCTTCCAAGGGACATGGTGAGGCGGCGGGAGTCCTAGGAAGGGCACACTGGCCTGAATGCCCTACCTTCCCGGCCGGGGTCATGGAACTCGTTTGCACACGGCCACCCGTGGATGGAAACCCGGACATTACGTTGAGCCTGGGGGACAGGTCTGCTTTTCCCGTTATGTGAAGAGGGCTGCTGGAGGCCTCCTGCCACGAGTAGGAAACACTGTGTTAATCGAGGAAAGCTGCCTCTCCCTCAGTCGGCCTTGCCACTGTGTAGAGATGACGGGCAACCGCACTGGTTTTCACTTAAGTTGGAGGCCGCAGGTGGCCTGCTTTCCCGTTGGGAAAATAACGCTTCCCTCCTTAGGTCCCGATGCCAGACTTGGCACAGCCCACGGACGGGTAGTTTCTGAGCAACGAAAAGAGACTCACGCAGCCCCCTGGACCTTCCCTGATAAAACTTTGGCACGAAGGGAGTTCTGCTTGGGCTGAGTGGCGTGACCGACATAATTCCTTGGGTTAGGCCAAAGTGTCCTTTTCCCTTACAAAAGCTTAGGCAGTGTTGCAGGGGCAACAAGTCCGTATGTCAGGCTGCATCTAAAGTCGACTGTCTGCTTGGCGAGCGAGGGCAGGCTGGCGTTCCCAGGATGAACAGCGAGCCGAGGGTTTTTCCCATTGCAGTTCGGGTTCAGCGGCGGGGACCACCTGCAGTACACCTAAGACCTGCTAGACCTGTGCTCGGGAGGACTTTCGAAAGACTGGCAATCCACCTGTGCGACCAAGAGAGCGGTGTTTTGCCTTTCACTCTTCATTCCAAGAGATGATCCGAAGGGCCTAGGCCCCTGTATGTTGGTAGGTCGCCTAAGAAGTGGCATCCGGTACACACTGTGTTTCCATGAGACGTGGTGAGGACGCGGGCGTCCCAGGAGTCCTGCAAAGCACACTAGCGTTTAGCCACTGCTTTGAGTGAGGCTCCCTGGGAAACGCTGCATGGCTGCCCGGCGCTGTGGATGCAATTCCCGGACCTTGCCTTCAGCTTGGCGCTCAGCGTAGTGTTCCTTTTAGGTAGAGGCGACCCTGGGGTGCCTCAGGAGTGGACGTGGAAACACACTATGCCTCTCAAGGAAAGCCCACTTTCCTTCCAAAGACATGCCAGCAGGCACGCGTGGGCTGACAGAGCACTGTATTTCAGGCAGCTTTCACGTTGAACCATCCTTCTTTCCAGTTGGGAGGTACTACAGTGCTCTGAAGGTCCCAATCTCAAAGTTGAGCACGGCCCCACGTACCCATAGGTTCTCCCGCACCGAAAGGGACACAAGGAGGACTGTGGCCCCTCCTCTGAATAACTTGGTAGCCGGGGTGTGGCGCACTGTGCGAATGGCACGAAATATTGGAGGGGCTAGGTCGAGTGAGTTAGGTGTCCCTGCAGCTGCCAAAAGCCTAGCAGTGTGCAGGGGGAAACCGTCCATTTTCCAGACTGCAGCTAACGTCGAGTGACTGCTCGCCAGAACGAGCCGGTAGCTAAGTACACCCAGAAGGAACACTACGCACCGGCTTTCTCCTTGCTGCTCAGCGGCAGCCCTGAGAGACACACTAGGCCATTACACCTAAGACCTTCTACACCTCTGTTCGGGGAGCACTTTTGAATGTCTTGGCTATCTAGCTATCCAACAAAGAAAAGAGTGTGTTGCCTCTCACTCGGCATGCAAAGAGATGATCCGGAGGGCTTTGGTAGCGGCACGGTGCTCAGGGGGCCAAGAAGAGTACTCGGTACACAGTGTTCTTCCAGGGGACCTGCTGAGGCAGCGGGGGTCCTGGGAAAGGCCCACGAACATTCATGCACTACTTGCCTAAGGTTTCGTGGAAAGCCTCTGCACGCCTCAGTTCGTGGAGGGAATACCTGAACCTTACTTTGGTCCTCGCGGAACAGCACAGTGTTCCCTTTGTGTATATAGGGCGCCGGGAGGCCTCCTGCACGGTACAGAAAGCAGAGTGTTTCTCTAGGAGGGCTCCCTTTCCCTCACATAGCCATTCTACTTGTGAAGAGAACACGAGCAGCCACACTGTGTCTCAGGACGCTCTGAGGCCGCACTTTCAGCTCTCCCGCTGGGAAAGTAATGCTCTTCGCTCTAGGTAACCAATATCAAAATTGAACCCAGCACATGCACCTGTAGTTTCTGACCAACCAAGAGAGACTCAAGCAGCACGCTGGACCTTCCCTGATAAAACTTTGGCGCCAAGGGGCTCCGGCATGGGCTGAATGGCTTCAAGGACACGATTCCCGGGGATAGGCCAAATGGTCCCTGTAGCTCAGAAAACCCGAGGTAGCGTTCAAGGGGCAAATTGTACGTTTGTCGGGCTGCCTCTGTAGTCGGCCTTCTGCTTGGCAGAGAGAAGACGGCAGGTAAGGGTTCCCAGTCTGAACAATAACCACAGCGTTTTGTCATTGCAGCAGTGGTCCAGCAGTGGGGACCTTTTGCATTACACCTGAGACCTGCTAGGCCTGTGCTCGGGAGGCCTGTTGAAAGCCTGGCAATCTCCATGGGCACCGAAGAGAGAGCAGAGCGTTGCCTTTCCTTCTCCATGCAGAGAAATGATCCGAAGGGGCCTAAGGGACCTGTGTTTGGGTAGGTCGCCTAAGAAGAGGCATTGGGTACACAGTGTTTTTCCACGCCCAGGGGGTGAGGACCCAGGAGTCCTAGGAGTCCTGAGCGGCACACTAGCGTTAAGCCACTGCCATGACTAAGGCTTCTGGGCAAATGCTGCCTGCCTGCCAGCACTGTGGCTGCCGTCCTGGACTTTGTTTTGATCTTGGTGATCAGCGTAGATCGCCCTGTATGTAAAGGGGGCTCTGGCATGCCTCAGGCAAGGAAGTGGAAACACCTTTTGTCTTTCCTGTAAAGCACCCTTTCCTTTGAGGCACATTCCAGCACGCAAGGAAGGACTCGCAGAACGCCCTATGTAGGCACCTTGGAGGCTACGAGGATTCCTCGTTCAACTAGGGAATTCCTCCGTTTCTCATAAGGCCCCAGTATCAAAGTTGAACCCAGCCCACGTACGTGTCGTTTCTGAAGAACCAAAAGAGGCACGAGGAGCACTGTGCTACCTTCTCAGAATAATGTTTTATTTAGGCAGGGAGATTTGCACTGTGCGGCTGACCTAAGCGATTTAAGGCGCTAGGGAGGTCTAGGTGGCCTTGAACCTGCCAAAAGACTAGCAGGGCTCAGGAGGAAACGGTTGATTTTCCAGGCTGCATCTAAAAGTCGTGTTTCTGCTTGGCAGAGAGAGACGGCAGGTGTGTAAAGCGAGAAGGAACACGAAGCACAGAGTTGTTTCACTGCAGCTCAGGGTCCGCCCTGAGAGCCACTGGCATTACACCGAGGACTTTCCAGAACTCTGGTCGGGGCACATTTGAAAGACTTGTCAGTCTATCGATCCAACGAAGAAAACACTGCCTTGCCTTCCACGGTGCACTCAAAGAGACGACCCGGAGTACCCAGGTAGCGGCACGGTGCGCAGTCGGCCAAGAAGAGTCACTGAGCACACAGCGTTCTTCCAAGGGACATGGTGAGGCGGCGGGAGTCCTAGGAAGGGCACACTGGCCTGAATGCCCTACCTTCCCGGCCGGGGTCATGGAAATCGTTTGCACACGGCCACCCGTGGATGGAAACCCGGACATTACGTTGAGCCTGGGGGACAGGTCTGCTTTTCCCGTTATGTGAAGAGGGCTGCTGGAGGCCTCCTGCCACGAGTAGGAAACACTGTGTTAATCGAGGAAAGCTGCCTCTCCCTCAGTCGGCCTTGCCACTGTGTAGAGATGACGGGCAACCGCATTGGTTTTCACTTAAGTTGGAGGCCGCAGGTGGCCTGCTTTCCCGTTGGGAAAATAACGCTTCCCTCCTTAGGTCCCGATGCCAGACTTGGCACAGCCCACGGACGGGTAGTTTCTGAGCAACGAAAAGAGACTCACGCAGCCCCCTGGACCTTCCCTGATAAAACTTTGGCACGAAGGGAGTTCTGCTTGGGCTGAGTGGCGTGACCGACATAATTCCTTGGGTTAGGCCAAAGTGTCCTTTTCCCTTACAAAAGCTTAGGCAGTGTTGCAGGGGCAACAAGTCCGTATGTCAGGCTGCATCTAAAGTCGACTGTCTGCTTGGCGAGCGAGGGCAGGCTGGCGTTCCCAGGATGAACAGCGAGCCGAGGGTTTTTCCCATTGCAGTTCGGGTTCAGCGGCGGGGACCACCTGCAGTACACCTAAGACCTGCTAGACCTGTGCTCGGGAGGACTTTCGAAAGACTGGCAATCCACCTGTGCGACCAAGAGAGCGGTGTTTTGCCTTTCACTCTTCATTCCAAGAGATGATCCGAAGGGCCTAGGCCCCTGTATGTTGGTAGGTCGCCTAAGAAGTGGCATCCGGTACACACTGTGTTTCCATGAGACGTGGTGAGGACGCGGGCGTCCCAGGAGTCCTGCAAAGCACACTAGCGTTTAGCCACTGCTTTGAGTGAGGCTCCCTGGGAAACGCTGCATGGCTGCCCGGCGCTGTGGATGCAATTCCCGGACCTTGCCTTCAGCTTGGCGCTCAGCGTAGTGTTCCTTTTAGGTAGAGGCGACCCTGGGGTGCCTCAGGAGTGGACGTGGAAACACACTATGCCTCTCAAGGAAAGCCCACTTTCCTTCCAAAGACATGCCAGCAGGCACGCGTGGGCTGACAGAGCACTGTATTTCAGGCAGCTTTCACGTTGAACCATCCTTCTTTCCAGTTGGGAGGTACTACAGTGCTCTGAAGGTCCCAATCTCAAAGTTGAGCACGGCCCCACGTACCCATAGGTTCTCCCGCACCGAAAGGGACACAAGGAGGACTGTGGCCCCTCCTCTGAATAACTTGGTAGCCGGGGTGTGGCGCACTGTGCGAATGGCACGAAATATTGGAGGGGCTAGGTCGAGTGAGTTAGGTGTCCCTGCAGCTGCCAAAAGCCTAGCAGTGTGCAGGGGGAAACCGTCCATTTTCCAGACTGCAGCTAACGTCGAGTGACTGCTCGCCAGAACGAGCCGGTAGCTAAGTACACCCAGAAGGAACACTACGCACCGGCTTTCTCCTTGCTCCTCAGCGGCAGCCCTGAGAGACACACTAGGCCATTACACCTAAGACCTTCTACACCTCTGTTCGGGGAGCACTTTTGAATGTCTTGGCTATCTAGCTATCCAACAAAGAAAAGAGTGTGTTGCCTCTCACTCGGCATGCAAAGAGATGATCCGGAGGGCTTTGGTAGCGGCACGGTGCTCAGGGGGCCAAGAAGAGTACTCGGTACACAGTGTTCTTCCAGGGGACCTGCTGAGGCAGCGGGGGTCCTGGGAAAGGCCCACGAACATTCATGCACTACTTGCCTAAGGTTTCGTGGAAAGCCTCTGCACGCCTCAGTTCGTGGAGGGAATACCTGAACCTTACTTTGGTCCTCGCGGAACAGCACAGTGTTCCCTTTGTGTATATAGGGCGCCGGGAGGCCTCCTGCACGGTACAGAAAGCAGAGTGTTTCTCTAGGAGAGCTCCCTTTCCCTCACATAGCCATTCTACTTGTGAAGAGAACACGAGCAGCCACACTGTGTCTCAGGACGCTCTGAGGCCGCACTTTCAGCTCTCCCGCTGGGAAAGTAATGCTCTTCGCTCTAGGTAACCAATATCAAAATTGAACCCAGCACATGCACCTGTAGTTTCTGACCAACCAAGAGAGACTCAAGCAGCACGCTGGACCTTCCCTGATAAAACTTTGGCGCCAAGGGGCTCCGGCATGGGCTGAATGGCTTCAAGGACACGATTCCCGGGGATAGGCCAAATGGTCCCTGTAGCTCAGAAAACCCGAGGTAGCGTTCAAGGGGCAAATTGTACGTTTGTCGGGCTGCCTCTGTAGTCGGCCTTCTGCTTGGCAGAGAGAAGACGGCAGGTAAGGGTTCCCAGTCTGAACAATAACCACAGCGTTTTGTCATTGCAGCAGTGGTCCAGCAGTGGGGACCTTTTGCATTACACCTGAGACCTGCTAGGCCTGTGCTCGGGAGGCCTGTTGAAAGCCTGGCAATCTCCATGGGCACCGAAGAGAGAGCAGAGCGTTGCCTTTCCTTCTCCATGCAGAGAAATGATCCGAAGGGGCCTAAGGGACCTGTGTTTGGGTAGGTCGCCTAAGAAGAGGCATTGGGTACACAGTGTTTTTCCACGCCCAGGGGGTGAGGACCCAGGAGTCCTAGGAGTCCTGAGCGGCACACTAGCGTTAAGCCACTGCCATGACTAAGGCTTCTGGGCAAATGCTGCCTGCCTGCCAGCACTGTGGCTGCCGTCCTGGGCTTTGTTTTGATCTTGGTGATCAGCGTAGATCGCCCTGTATGTAAAGGGGGCTCTGGCATGCCTCAGGCAAGGAAGTGGAAACACCTTTTGTCTTTCCTGTAAAGCACCCTTTCCTTTGAGGCACATTCCAGCACGCAAGGAAGGACTCGCAGAACGCCCTATGTAGGCACCTTGGAGGCTACGAGGATTCCTCGTTCAACTAGGGAATTCCTCCGTTTCTCATAAGGCCCCAGTATCAAAGTTGAACCCAGCCCACGTACGTGTCGTTTCTGAAGAACCAAAAGAGGCACGAGGAGCACTGTGCTACCTTCTCAGAATAATGTTTTATTTAGGCAGGGAGATTTGCACTGTGCGGCTGACCTAAGCGATTTAAGGCGCTAGGGAGGTCTAGGTGGCCTTGAACCTGCCAAAAGACTAGCAGGGCTCAGGAGGAAACGGTTGATTTTCCAGGCTGCATCTAAAAGTCGTGTTTCTGCTTGGCAGAGAGAGACGGCAGGTGTGTAAAGCGAGAAGGAACACGAAGCACAGAGTTGTTTCACTGCAGCTCAGGGTCCGCCCTGAGAGCCACTGGCATTACACCGAGGACTTTCCAGAACTCTGGTCGGGGCACATTTGAAAGACTTGTCAGTCTATCGATCCAACGAAGAAAACACTGCCTTGCCTTCCACGGTGCACTCAAAGAGACGACCCGGAGTACCCAGGTAGCGGCACGGTGCGCAGTCGGCCAAGAAGAGTCACTGAGCACACAGCGTTCTTCCAAGGGACATGGTGAGGCGGCGGGAGTCCTAGGAAGGGCACACTGGCCTGAATGCCCTACCTTCCCGGCCGGGGTCATGGAAATCGTTTGCACACGGCCACCCGTGGATGGAAACCCGGACATTACGTTGAGCCTGGGGGACAGGTCTGCTTTTCCCGTTATGTGAAGAGGGCTGCTGGAGGCCTCCTGCCACGAGTAGGAAACACTGTGTTAATCGAGGAAAGCTGCCTCTCCCTCAGTCGGCCTTGCCACTGTGTAGAGATGACGGGCAACCGCATTGGTTTTCACTTAAGTTGGAGGCCGCAGGTGGCCTGCTTTCCCGTTGGGAAAATAACGCTTCCCTCCTTAGGTCCCGATGCCAGACTTGGCACAGCCCACGGACGGGTAGTTTCTGAGCAACGAAAAGAGACTCACGCAGCCCCCTGGACCTTCCCTGATAAAACTTTGGCACGAAGGGAGTTCTGCTTGGGCTGAGTGGCGTGACCGACATAATTCCTTGGGTTAGGCCAAAGTGTCCTTTTCCCTTACAAAAGCTTAGGCAGTGTTGCAGGGGCAACAAGTCCGTATGTCAGGCTGCATCTAAAGTCGACTGTCTGCTTGGCGAGCGAGGGCAGGCTGGCGTTCCCAGGATGAACAGCGAGCCGAGGGTTTTTCCCATTGCAGTTCGGGTTCAGCGGCGGGGACCACCTGCAGTACACCTAAGACCTGCTAGACCTGTGCTCGGGAGGACTTTCGAAAGACTGGCAATCCACCTGTGCGACCAAGAGAGCGGTGTTTTGCCTTTCACTCTTCATTCCAAGAGATGATCCGAAGGGCCTAGGCCCCTGTATGTTGGTAGGTCGCCTAAGAAGTGGCATCCGGTACACACTGTGTTTCCATGAGACGTGGTGAGGACGCGGGCGTCCCAGGAGTCCTGCAAAGCACACTAGCGTTTAGCCACTGCTTTGAGTGAGGCTCCCTGGGAAACGCTGCATGGCTGCCCGGCGCTGTGGATGCAATTCCCGGACCTTGCCTTCAGCTTGGCGCTCAGCGTAGTGTTCCTTTTAGGTAGAGGCGACCCTGGGGTGCCTCAGGAGTGGACGTGGAAACACACTATGCCTCTCAAGGAAAGCCCACTTTCCTTCCAAAGACATGCCAGCAGGCACGCGTGGGCTGACAGAGCACTGTATTTCAGGCAGCTTTCACGTTGAACCATCCTTCTTTCCAGTTGGGAGGTACTACAGTGCTCTGAAGGTCCCAATCTCAAAGTTGAGCACGGCCCCACGTACCCATAGGTTCTCCCGCACCGAAAGGGACACAAGGAGGACTGTGGCCCCTCCTCTGAATAACTTGGTAGCCGGGGTGTGGCGCACTGTGCGAATGGCACGAAATATTGGAGGGGCTAGGTCGAGTGAGTTAGGTGTCCCTGCAGCTGCCAAAAGCCTAGCAGTGTGCAGGGGGAAACCGTCCATTTTCCAGACTGCAGCTAACGTCGAGTGACTGCTCGCCAGAACGAGCCGGTAGCTAAGTACACCCAGAAGGAACACTACGCACCGGCTTTCTCCTTGCTCCTCAGCGGCAGCCCTGAGAGACACACTAGGCCATTACACCTAAGACCTTCTACACCTCTGTTCGGGGAGCACTTTTGAATGTCTTGGCTATCTAGCTATCCAACAAAGAAAAGAGTGTGTTGCCTCTCACTCGGCATGCAAAGAGATGATCCGGAGGGCTTTGGTAGCGGCACGGTGCTCAGGGGGCCAAGAAGAGTACTCGGTACACAGTGTTCTTCCAGGGGACCTGCTGAGGCAGCGGGGGTCCTGGGAAAGGCCCACGAACATTCATGCACTACTTGCCTAAGGTTTCGTGGAAAGCCTCTGCACGCCTCAGTTCGTGGAGGGAATACCTGAACCTTACTTTGGTCCTCGCGGAACAGCACAGTGTTCCCTTTGTGTATATAGGGCGCCGGGAGGCCTCCTGCACGGTACAGAAAGCAGAGTGTTTCTCTAGGAGAGCTCCCTTTCCCTCACATAGCCATTCTACTTGTGAAGAGAACACGAGCAGCCACACTGTGTCTCAGGACGCTCTGAGGCCGCACTTTCAGCTCTCCCGCTGGGAAAGTAATGCTCTTCGCTCTAGGTAACCAATATCAAAATTGAACCCAGCACATGCACCTGTAGTTTCTGACCAACCAAGAGAGACTCAAGCAGCACGCTGGACCTTCCCTGATAAAACTTTGGCGCCAAGGGGCTCCGGCATGGGCTGAATGGCTTCAAGGACACGATTCCCGGGGATAGGCCAAATGGTCCCTGTAGCTCAGAAAACCCGAGGTAGCGTTCAAGGGGCAAATTGTACGTTTGTCGGGCTGCCTCTGTAGTCGGCCTTCTGCTTGGCAGAGAGAAGACGGCAGGTAAGGGTTCCCAGTCTGAACAATAACCACAGCGTTTTGTCATTGCAGCAGTGGTCCAGCAGTGGGGACCTTTTGCATTACACCTGAGACCTGCTAGGCCTGTGCTCGGGAGGCCTGTTGAAAGCCTGGCAATCTCCATGGGCACCGAAGAGAGAGCAGAGCGTTGCCTTTCCTTCTCCATGCAGAGAAATGATCCGAAGGGGCCTAAGGGACCTGTGTTTGGGTAGGTCGCCTAAGAAGAGGCATTGGGTACACAGTGTTTTTCCACGCCCAGGGGGTGAGGACCCAGGAGTCCTAGGAGTCCTGAGCGGCACACTAGCGTTAAGCCACTGCCATGACTAAGGCTTCTGGGCAAATGCTGCCTGCCTGCCAGCACTGTGGCTGCCGTCCTGGACTTTGTTTTGATCTTGGTGATCAGCGTAGATCGCCCTGTATGTAAAGGGGGCTCTGGCATGCCTCAGGCAAGGAAGTGGAAACACCTTTTGTCTTTCCTGTAAAGCACCCTTTCCTTTGAGGCACATTCCAGCACGCAAGGAAGGACTCGCAGAACGCCCTATGTAGGCACCTTGGAGGCTACGAGGATTCCTCGTTCAACTAGGGAATTCCTCCGTTTCTCATAAGGCCCCAGTATCAAAGTTGAACCCAGCCCACGTACGTGTCGTTTCTGAAGAACCAAAAGAGGCACGAGGAGCACTGTGCTACCTTCTCAGAATAATGTTTTATTTAGGCAGGGAGATTTGCACTGTGCGGCTGACCTAAGCGATTTAAGGCGCTAGGGAGGTCTAGGTGGCCTTGAACCTGCCAAAAGACTAGCAGGGCTCAGGAGGAAACGGTTGATTTTCCAGGCTGCATCTAAAAGTCGTGTTTCTGCTTGGCAGAGAGAGACGGCAGGTGTGTAAAGCGAGAAGGAACACGAAGCACAGAGTTGTTTCACTGCAGCTCAGGGTCCGCCCTGAGAGCCACTGGCATTACACCGAGGACTTTCCAGAACTCTGGTCGGGGCACATTTGAAAGACTTGTCAGTCTATCGATCCAACGAAGAAAACACTGCCTTGCCTTCCACGGTGCACTCAAAGAGACGACCCGGAGTACCCAGGTAGCGGCACGGTGCGCAGTCGGCCAAGAAGAGTCACTGAGCACACAGCGTTCTTCCAAGGGACATGGTGAGGCGGCGGGAGTCCTAGGAAGGGCACACTGGCCTGAATGCCCTACCTTCCCGGCCGGGGTCATGGAAATCGTTTGCACACGGCCACCCGTGGATGGAAACCCGGACATTACGTTGAGCCTGGGGGACAGGTCTGCTTTTCCCGTTATGTGAAGAGGGCTGCTGGAGGCCTCCTGCCACGAGTAGGAAACACTGTGTTAATCGAGGAAAGCTGCCTCTCCCTCAGTCGGCCTTGCCACTGTGTAGAGATGACGGGCAACCGCATTGGTTTTCACTTAAGTTGGAGGCCGCAGGTGGCCTGCTTTCCCGTTGGGAAAATAACGCTTCCCTCCTTAGGTCCCGATGCCAGACTTGGCACAGCCCACGGACGGGTAGTTTCTGAGCAACGAAAAGAGACTCACGCAGCCCCCTGGACCTTCCCTGATAAAACTTTGGCACGAAGGGAGTTCTGCTTGGGCTGAGTGGCGTGACCGACATAATTCCTTGGGTTAGGCCAAAGTGTCCTTTTCCCTTACAAAAGCTTAGGCAGTGTTGCAGGGGCAACAAGTCCGTATGTCAGGCTGCATCTAAAGTCGACTGTCTGCTTGGCGAGCGAGGGCAGGCTGGCGTTCCCAGGATGAACAGCGAGCCGAGGGTTTTTCCCATTGCAGTTCGGGTTCAGCGGCGGGGACCACCTGCAGTACACCTAAGACCTGCTAGACCTGTGCTCGGGAGGACTTTCGAAAGACTGGCAATCCACCTGTGCGACCAAGAGAGCGGTGTTTTGCCTTTCACTCTTCATTCCAAGAGATGATCCGAAGGGCCTAGGCCCCTGTATGTTGGTAGGTCGCCTAAGAAGTGGCATCCGGTACACACTGTGTTTCCATGAGACGTGGTGAGGACGCGGGCGTCCCAGGAGTCCTGCAAAGCACACTAGCGTTTAGCCACTGCTTTGAGTGAGGCTCCCTGGGAAACGCTGCATGGCTGCCCGGCGCTGTGGATGCAATTCCCGGACCTTGCCTTCAGCTTGGCGCTCAGCGTAGTGTTCCTTTTAGGTAGAGGCGACCCTGGGGTGCCTCAGGAGTGGACGTGGAAACACACTATGCCTCTCAAGGAAAGCCCACTTTCCTTCCAAAGACATGCCAGCAGGCACGCGTGGGCTGACAGAGCACTGTATTTCAGGCAGCTTTCACGTTGAACCATCCTTCTTTCCAGTTGGGAGGTACTACAGTGCTCTGAAGGTCCCAATCTCAAAGTTGAGCACGGCCCCACGTACCCATAGGTTCTCCCGCACCGAAAGGGACACAAGGAGGACTGTGGCCCCTCCTCTGAATAACTTGGTAGCCGGGGTGTGGCGCACTGTGCGAATGGCACGAAATATTGGAGGGGCTAGGTCGAGTGAGTTAGGTGTCCCTGCAGCTGCCAAAAGCCTAGCAGTGTGCAGGGGGAAACCGTCCATTTTCCAGACTGCAGCTAACGTCGAGTGACTGCTCGCCAGAACGAGCCGGTAGCTAAGTACACCCAGAAGGAACACTACGCACCGGCTTTCTCCTTGCTGCTCAGCGGCAGCCCTGAGAGACACACTAGGCCATTACACCTAAGACCTTCTACACCTCTGTTCGGGGAGCACTTTTGAATGTCTTGGCTATCTAGCTATCCAACAAAGAAAAGAGTGTGTTGCCTCTCACTCGGCATGCAAAGAGATGATCCGGAGGGCTTTGGTAGCGGCACGGTGCTCAGGGGGCCAAGAAGAGTACTCGGTACACAGTGTTCTTCCAGGGGACCTGCTGAGGCAGCGGGGGTCCTGGGAAAGGCCCACGAACATTCATGCACTACTTGCCTAAGGTTTCGTGGAAAGCCTCTGCACGCCTCAGTTCGTGGAGGGAATACCTGAACCTTACTTTGGTCCTCGCGGAACAGCACAGTGTTCCCTTTGTGTATATAGGGCGCCGGGAGGCCTCCTGCACGGTACAGAAAGCAGAGTGTTTCTCTAGGAGGGCTCCCTTTCCCTCACATAGCCATTCTACTTGTGAAGAGAACACGAGCAGCCACACTGTGTCTCAGGACGCTCTGAGGCCGCACTTTCAGCTCTCCCGCTGGGAAAGTAATGCTCTTCGCTCTAGGTAACCAATATCAAAATTGAACCCAGCACATGCACCTGTAGTTTCTGACCAACCAAGAGAGACTCAAGCAGCACGCTGGACCTTCCCTGATAAAACTTTGGCGCCAAGGGGCTCCGGCATGGGCTGAATGGCTTCAAGGACACGATTCCCGGGGATAGGCCAAATGGTCCCTGTAGCTCAGAAAACCCGAGGTAGCGTTCAAGGGGCAAATTGTACGTTTGTCGGGCTGCCTCTGTAGTCGGCCTTCTGCTTGGCAGAGAGAAGACGGCAGGTAAGGGTTCCCAGTCTGAACAATAACCACAGCGTTTTGTCATTGCAGCAGTGGTCCAGCAGTGGGGACCTTTTGCATTACACCTGAGACCTGCTAGGCCTGTGCTCGGGAGGCCTGTTGAAAGCCTGGCAATCTCCATGGGCACCGAAGAGAGAGCAGAGCGTTGCCTTTCCTTCTCCATGCAGAGAAATGATCCGAAGGGGCCTAAGGGACCTGTGTTTGGGTAGGTCGCCTAAGAAGAGGCATTGGGTACACAGTGTTTTTCCACGCCCAGGGGGTGAGGACCCAGGAGTCCTAGGAGTCCTGAGCGGCACACTAGCGTTAAGCCACTGCCATGACTAAGGCTTCTGGGCAAATGCTGCCTGCCTGCCAGCACTGTGGCTGCCGTCCTGGACTTTGTTTTGATCTTGGTGATCAGCGTAGATCGCCCTGTATGTAAAGGGGGCTCTGGCATGCCTCAGGCAAGGAAGTGGAAACACCTTTTGTCTTTCCTGTAAAGCACCCTTTCCTTTGAGGCACATTCCAGCACGCAAGGAAGGACTCGCAGAACGCCCTATGTAGGCACCTTGGAGGCTACGAGGATTCCTCGTTCAACTAGGGAATTCCTCCGTTTCTCATAAGGCCCCAGTATCAAAGTTGAACCCAGCCCACGTACGTGTCGTTTCTGAAGAACCAAAAGAGGCACGAGGAGCACTGTGCTACCTTCTCAGAATAATGTTTTATTTAGGCAGGGAGATTTGCACTGTGCGGCTGACCTAAGCGATTTAAGGCGCTAGGGAGGTCTAGGTGGCCTTGAACCTGCCAAAAGACTAGCAGGGCTCAGGAGGAAACGGTTGATTTTCCAGGCTGCATCTAAAAGTCGTGTTTCTGCTTGGCAGAGAGAGACGGCAGGTGTGTAAAGCGAGAAGGAACACGAAGCACAGAGTTGTTTCACTGCAGCTCAGGGTCCGCCCTGAGAGCCACTGGCATTACACCGAGGACTTTCCAGAACTCTGGTCGGGGCACATTTGAAAGACTTGTCAGTCTATCGATCCAACGAAGAAAACACTGCCTTGCCTTCCACGGTGCACTCAAAGAGACGACCCGGAGTACCCAGGTAGCGGCACGGTGCGCAGTCGGCCAAGAAGAGTCACTGAGCACACAGCGTTCTTCCAAGGGACATGGTGAGGCGGCGGGAGTCCTAGGAAGGGCACACTGGCCTGAATGCCCTACCTTCCCGGCCGGGGTCATGGAAATCGTTTGCACACGGCCACCCGTGGATGGAAACCCGGACATTACGTTGAGCCTGGGGGACAGGTCTGCTTTTCCCGTTATGTGAAGAGGGCTGCTGGAGGCCTCCTGCCACGAGTAGGAAACACTGTGTTAATCGAGGAAAGCTGCCTCTCCCTCAGTCGGCCTTGCCACTGTGTAGAGATGACGGGCAACCGCATTGGTTTTCACTTAAGTTGGAGGCCGCAGGTGGCCTGCTTTCCCGTTGGGAAAATAACGCTTCCCTCCTTAGGTCCCGATGCCAGACTTGGCACAGCCCACGGACGGGTAGTTTCTGAGCAACGAAAAGAGACTCACGCAGCCCCCTGGACCTTCCCTGATAAAACTTTGGCACGAAGGGAGTTCTGCTTGGGCTGAGTGGCGTGACCGACATAATTCCTTGGGTTAGGCCAAAGTGTCCTTTTCCCTTACAAAAGCTTAGGCAGTGTTGCAGGGGCAACAAGTCCGTATGTCAGGCTGCATCTAAAGTCGACTGTCTGCTTGGCGAGCGAGGGCAGGCTGGCGTTCCCAGGATGAACAGCGAGCCGAGGGTTTTTCCCATTGCAGTTCGGGTTCAGCGGCGGGGACCACCTGCAGTACACCTAAGACCTGCTAGACCTGTGCTCGGGAGGACTTTCGAAAGACTGGCAATCCACCTGTGCGACCAAGAGAGCGGTGTTTTGCCTTTCACTCTTCATTCCAAGAGATGATCCGAAGGGCCTAGGCCCCTGTATGTTGGTAGGTCGCCTAAGAAGTGGCATCCGGTACACACTGTGTTTCCATGAGACGTGGTGAGGACGCGGGCGTCCCAGGAGTCCTGCAAAGCACACTAGCGTTTAGCCACTGCTTTGAGTGAGGCTCCCTGGGAAACGCTGCATGCCTGCCCGGCGCTGTGGATGCAATTCCCGGACCTTGCCTTCAGCTTGGCGCTCAGCGTAGTGTTCCTTTTAGGTAGAGGCGACCCTGGGGTGCCTCAGGAGTGGACGTGGAAACACACTATGCCTCTCAAGGAAAGCCCACTTTCCTTCCAAAGACATGCCAGCAGGCACGCGTGGGCTGACAGAGCACTGTATTTCAGGCAGCTTTCACGTTGAACCATCCTTCTTTCCAGTTGGGAGGTACTACAGTGCTCTGAAGGTCCCAATCTCAAAGTTGAGCACGGCCCCACGTACCCATAGGTTCTCCCGCACCGAAAGGGACACAAGGAGGACTGTGGCCCCTCCTCTGAATAACTTGGTAGCCGGGGTGTGGCGCACTGTGCGAATGGCACGAAATATTGGAGGGGCTAGGTCGAGTGAGTTAGGTGTCCCTGCAGCTGCCAAAAGCCTAGCAGTGTGCAGGGGGAAACCGTCCATTTTCCAGACTGCAGCTAACGTCGAGTGACTGCTCGCCAGAACGAGCCGGTAGCTAAGTACACCCAGAAGGAACACTACGCACCGGCTTTCTCCTTGCTGCTCAGCGGCAGCCCTGAGAGACACACTAGGCCATTACACCTAAGACCTTCTACACCTCTGTTCGGGGAGCACTTTTGAATGTCTTGGCTATCTAGCTATCCAACAAAGAAAAGAGTGTGTTGCCTCTCACTCGGCATGCAAAGAGATGATCCGGAGGGCTTTGGTAGCGGCACGGTGCTCAGGGGGCCAAGAAGAGTACTCGGTACACAGTGTTCTTCCAGGGGACCTGCTGAGGCAGCGGGGGTCCTGGGAAAGGCCCACGAACATTCATGCACTACTTGCCTAAGGTTTCGTGGAAAGCCTCTGCACGCCTCAGTTCGTGGAGGGAATACCTGAACCTTACTTTGGTCCTCGCGGAACAGCACAGTGTTCCCTTTGTGTATATAGGGCGCCGGGAGGCCTCCTGCACGGTACAGAAAGCAGAGTGTTTCTCTAGGAGGGCTCCCTTTCCCTCACATAGCCATTCTACTTGTGAAGAGAACACGAGCAGCCACACTGTGTCTCAGGACGCTCTGAGGCCGCACTTTCAGCTCTCCCGCTGGGAAAGTAATGCTCTTCGCTCTAGGTAACCAATATCAAAATTGAACCCAGCACATGCACCTGTAGTTTCTGACCAACCAAGAGAGACTCAAGCAGCACGCTGGACCTTCCCTGATAAAACTTTGGCGCCAAGGGGCTCCGGCATGGGCTGAATGGCTTCAAGGACACGATTCCCGGGGATAGGCCAAATGGTCCCTGTAGCTCAGAAAACCCGAGGTAGCGTTCAAGGGGCAAATTGTACGTTTGTCGGGCTGCCTCTGTAGTCGGCCTTCTGCTTGGCAGAGAGAAGACGGCAGGTAAGGGTTCCCAGTCTGAACAATAACCACAGCGTTTTGTCATTGCAGCAGTGGTCCAGCAGTGGGGACCTTTTGCATTACACCTGAGACCTGCTAGGCCTGTGCTCGGGAGGCCTGTTGAAAGCCTGGCAATCTCCATGGGCACCGAAGAGAGAGCAGAGCGTTGCCTTTCCTTCTCCATGCAGAGAAATGATCCGAAGGGGCCTAAGGGACCTGTGTTTGGGTAGGTCGCCTAAGAAGAGGCATTGGGTACACAGTGTTTTTCCACGCCCAGGGGGTGAGGACCCAGGAGTCCTAGGAGTCCTGAGCGGCACACTAGCGTTAAGCCACTGCCATGACTAAGGCTTCTGGGCAAATGCTGCCTGCCTGCCAGCACTGTGGCTGCCGTCCTGGACTTTGTTTTGATCTTGGTGATCAGCGTAGATCGCCCTGTATGTAAAGGGGGCTCTGGCATGCCTCAGGCAAGGAAGTGGAAACACCTTTTGTCTTTCCTGTAAAGCACCCTTTCCTTTGAGGCACATTCCAGCACGCAAGGAAGGACTCGCAGAACGCCCTATGTAGGCACCTTGGAGGCTACGAGGATTCCTCGTTCAACTAGGGAATTCCTCCGTTTCTCATAAGGCCCCAGTATCAAAGTTGAACCCAGCCCACGTACGTGTCGTTTCTGAAGAACCAAAAGAGGCACGAGGAGCACTGTGCTACCTTCTCAGAATAATGTTTTATTTAGGCAGGGAGATTTGCACTGTGCGGCTGACCTAAGCGATTTAAGGCGCTAGGGAGGTCTAGGTGGCCTTGAACCTGCCAAAAGACTAGCAGGGCTCAGGAGGAAACGGTTGATTTTCCAGGCTGCATCTAAAAGTCGTGTTTCTGCTTGGCAGAGAGAGACGGCAGGTGTGTAAAGCGAGAAGGAACACGAAGCACAGAGTTGTTTCACTGCAGCTCAGGGTCCGCCCTGAGAGCCACTGGCATTACACCGAGGACTTTCCAGAACTCTGGTCGGGGCACATTTGAAAGACTTGTCAGTCTATCGATCCAACGAAGAAAACACTGCCTTGCCTTCCACGGTGCACTCAAAGAGACGACCCGGAGTACCCAGGTAGCGGCACGGTGCGCAGTCGGCCAAGAAGAGTCACTGAGCACACAGCGTTCTTCCAAGGGACATGGTGAGGCGGCGGGAGTCCTAGGAAGGGCACACTGGCCTGAATGCCCTACCTTCCCGGCCGGGGTCATGGAACTCGTTTGCACACGGCCACCCGTGGATGGAAACCCGGACATTACGTTGAGCCTGGGGGACAGGTCTGCTTTTCCCGTTATGTGAAGAGGGCTGCTGGAGGCCTCCTGCCACGAGTAGGAAACACTGTGTTAATCGAGGAAAGCTGCCTCTCCCTCAGTCGGCCTTGCCACTGTGTAGAGATGACGGGCAACCGCATTGGTTTTCACTTAAGTTGGAGGCCGCAGGTGGCCTGCTTTCCCGTTGGGAAAATAACGCTTCCCTCCTTAGGTCCCGATGCCAGACTTGGCACAGCCCACGGACGGGTAGTTTCTGAGCAACGAAAAGAGACTCACGCAGCCCCCTGGACCTTCCCTGATAAAACTTTGGCACGAAGGGAGTTCTGCTTGGGCTGAGTGGCGTGACCGACATAATTCCTTGGGTTAGGCCAAAGTGTCCTTTTCCCTTACAAAAGCTTAGGCAGTGTTGCAGGGGCAACAAGTCCGTATGTCAGGCTGCATCTAAAGTCGACTGTCTGCTTGGCGAGCGAGGGCAGGCTGGCGTTCCCAGGATGAACAGCGAGCCGAGGGTTTTTCCCATTGCAGTTCGGGTTCAGCGGCGGGGACCACCTGCAGTACACCTAAGACCTGCTAGACCTGTGCTCGGGAGGACTTTCGAAAGACTGGCAATCCACCTGTGCGACCAAGAGAGCGGTGTTTTGCCTTTCACTCTTCATTCCAAGAGATGATCCGAAGGGCCTAGGCCCCTGTATGTTGGTAGGTCGCCTAAGAAGTGGCATCCGGTACACACTGTGTTTCCATGAGACGTGGTGAGGACGCGGGCGTCCCAGGAGTCCTGCAAAGCACACTAGCGTTTAGCCACTGCTTTGAGTGAGGCTCCCTGGGAAACGCTGCATGGCTGCCCGGCGCTGTGGATGCAATTCCCGGACCTTGCCTTCAGCTTGGCGCTCAGCGTAGTGTTCCTTTTAGGTAGAGGCGACCCTGGGGTGCCTCAGGAGTGGACGTGGAAACACACTATGCCTCTCAAGGAAAGCCCACTTTCCTTCCAAAGACATGCCAGCAGGCACGCGTGGGCTGACAGAGCACTGTATTTCAGGCAGCTTTCACGTTGAACCATCCTTCTTTCCAGTTGGGAGGTACTACAGTGCTCTGAAGGTCCCAATCTCAAAGTTGAGCACGGCCCCACGTACCCATAGGTTCTCCCGCACCGAAAGGGACACAAGGAGGACTGTGGCCCCTCCTCTGAATAACTTGGTAGCCGGGGTGTGGCGCACTGTGCGAATGGCACGAAATATTGGAGGGGCTAGGTCGAGTGAGTTAGGTGTCCCTGCAGCTGCCAAAAGCCTAGCAGTGTGCAGGGGGAAACCGTCCATTTTCCAGACTGCAGCTAACGTCGAGTGACTGCTCGCCAGAACGAGCCGGTAGCTAAGTACACCCAGAAGGAACACTACGCACCGGCTTTCTCCTTGCTGCTCAGCGGCAGCCCTGAGAGACACACTAGGCCATTACACCTAAGACCTTCTACACCTCTGTTCGGGGAGCACTTTTGAATGTCTTGGCTATCTAGCTATCCAACAAAGAAAAGAGTGTGTTGCCTCTCACTCGGCATGCAAAGAGATGATCCGGAGGGCTTTGGTAGCGGCACGGTGCTCAGGGGGCCAAGTAGAGTACTCGGTACACAGTGTTCTTCCAGGGGACCTGCTGAGGCAGCGGGGGTCCTGGGAAAGGCCCACGAACATTCATGCACTACTTGCCTAAGGTTTCGTGGAAAGCCTCTGCACGCCTCAGTTCGTGGAGGGAATACCTGAACCTTACTTTGGTCCTCGCGGAACAGCACAGTGTTCCCTTTGTGTATATAGGGCGCCGGGAGGCCTCCTGCACGGTACAGAAAGCAGAGTGTTTCTCTAGGAGAGCTCCCTTTCCCTCACATAGCCATTCTACTTGTGAAGAGAACACGAGCAACCACACTGTGTCTCAGGACGCTCTGAGGCCGCACTTTCAGCTCTCCCGCTGGGAAAGTAATGCTCTTCGCTCTAGGTAACCAATATCAAAATTGAACCCAGCACATGCACCTGTAGTTTCTGACCAACCAAGAGAGACTCAAGCAGCACGCTGGACCTTCCCTGATAAAACTTTGGCGCCAAGGGGCTCCGGCATGGGCTGAATGGCTTCAAGGACACGATTCCCGGGGATAGGCCAAATGGTCCCTGTAGCTCAGAAAACCCGAGGTAGCGTTCAAGGGGCAAATTGTACGTTTGTCGGGCTGCCTCTGTAGTCGGCCTTCTGCTTGGCAGAGAGAAGACGGCAGGTAAGGGTTCCCAGTCTGAACAATAACCACAGCGTTTTGTCATTGCAGCAGTGGTCCAGCAGTGGGGACCTTTTGCATTACACCTGAGACCTGCTAGGCCTGTGCTCGGGAGGCCTGTTGAAAGCCTGGCAATCTCCATGGGCACCGAAGAGAGAGCAGAGCGTTGCCTTTCCTTCTCCATGCAGAGAAATGATCCGAAGGGGCCTAAGGGACCTGTGTTTGGGTAGGTCGCCTAAGAAGAGGCATTGGGTACACAGTGTTTTTCCACGCCCAGGGGGTGAGGACCCAGGAGTCCTAGGAGTCCTGAGCGGCACACTAGCGTTAAGCCACTGCCATGACTAAGGCTTCTGGGCAAATGCTGCCTGCCTGCCAGCACTGTGGCTGCCGTCCTGGACTTTGTTTTGATCTTGGTGATCAGCGTAGATCGCCCTGTATGTAAAGGGGGCTCTGGCATGCCTCAGGCAAGGAAGTGGAAACACCTTTTGTCTTTCCTGTAAAGCACCCTTTCCTTTGAGGCACATTCCAGCACGCAAGGAAGGACTCGCAGAACGCCCTATGTAGGCACCTTGGAGGCTACGAGGATTCCTCGTTCAACTAGGGAATTCCTCCGTTTCTCATAAGGCCCCAGTATCAAAGTTGAACCCAGCCCACGTACGTGTCGTTTCTGAAGAACCAAAAGAGGCACGAGGAGCACTGTGCTACCTTCTCAGAATAATGTTTTATTTAGGCAGGGAGATTTGCACTGTGCGGCTGACCTAAGCGATTTAAGGCGCTAGGGAGGTCTAGGTGGCCTTGAACCTGCCAAAAGACTAGCAGGGCTCAGGAGGAAACGGTTGATTTTCCAGGCTGCATCTAAAAGTCGTGTTTCTGCTTGGCAGAGAGAGACGGCAGGTGTGTAAAGCGAGAAGGAACACGAAGCACAGAGTTGTTTCACTGCAGCTCAGGGTCCGCCCTGAGAGCCACTGGCATTACACCGAGGACTTTCCAGAACTCTGGTCGGGGCACATTTGAAAGACTTGTCAGTCTATCGATCCAACGAAGAAAACACTGCCTTGCCTTCCACGGTGCACTCAAAGAGACGACCCGGAGTACCCAGGTAGCGGCACGGTGCGCAGTCGGCCAAGAAGAGTCACTGAGCACACAGCGTTCTTCCAAGGGACATGGTGAGGCGGCGGGAGTCCTAGGAAGGGCACACTGGCCTGAATGCCCTACCTTCCCGGCCGGGGTCATGGAACTCGTTTGCACACGGCCACCCGTGGATGGAAACCCGGACATTACGTTGAGCCTGGGGGACAGGTCTGCTTTTCCCGTTATGTGAAGAGGGCTGCTGGAGGCCTCCTGCCACGAGTAGGAAACACTGTGTTAATCGAGGAAAGCTGCCTCTCCCTCAGTCGGCCTTGCCACTGTGTAGAGATGACGGGCAACCGCATTGGTTTTCACTTAAGTTGGAGGCCGCAGGTGGCCTGCTTTCCCGTTGGGAAAATAACGCTTCCCTCCTTAGGTCCCGATGCCAGACTTGGCACAGCCCACGGACGGGTAGTTTCTGAGCAACGAAAAGAGACTCACGCAGCCCCCTGGACCTTCCCTGATAAAACTTTGGCACGAAGGGAGTTCTGCTTGGGCTGAGTGGCGTGACCGACATAATTCCTTGGGTTAGGCCAAAGTGTCCTTTTCCCTTACAAAAGCTTAGGCAGTGTTGCAGGGGCAACAAGTCCGTATGTCAGGCTGCATCTAAAGTCGACTGTCTGCTTGGCGAGCGAGGGCAGGCTGGCGTTCCCAGGATGAACAGCGAGCCGAGGGTTTTTCCCATTGCAGTTCGGGTTCAGCGGCGGGGACCACCTGCAGTACACCTAAGACCTGCTAGACCTGTGCTCGGGAGGACTTTCGAAAGACTGGCAATCCACCTGTGCGACCAAGAGAGCGGTGTTTTGCCTTTCACTCTTCATTCCAAGAGATGATCCGAAGGGCCTAGGCCCCTGTATGTTGGTAGGTCGCC
Organism: Balaenoptera borealis; assembly: GCF_965194805.1. NCBI lineage: Eukaryota > Metazoa > Chordata > Mammalia > Artiodactyla > Balaenopteridae > Balaenoptera > Balaenoptera borealis. The sequence goes on from NW_028122989.1 coordinate 183,390, forward strand.
TAAGAAGTGGCATCCGGTACACACTGTGTTTCCATGAGACGTGGTGAGGACGCGGGCGTCCCAGGAGTCCTGCAAAGCACACTAGCGTTTAGCCACTGCTTTGAGTGAGGCTCCCTGGGAAACGCTGCATGGCTGCCCGGCGCTGTGGATGCAATTCCCGGACCTTGCCTTCAGCTTGGCGCTCAGCGTAGTGTTCCTTTTAGGTAGAGGCGACCCTGGGGTGCCTCAGGAGTGGACGTGGAAACACACTATGCCTCTCAAGGAAAGCCCACTTTCCTTCCAAAGACATGCCAGCAGGCACGCGTGGGCTGACAGAGCACTGTATTTCAGGCAGCTTTCACGTTGAACCATCCTTCTTTCCAGTTGGGAGGTACTACAGTGCTCTGAAGGTCCCAATCTCAAAGTTGAGCACGGCCCCACGTACCCATAGGTTCTCCCGCACCGAAAGGGACACAAGGAGGACTGTGGCCCCTCCTCTGAATAACTTGGTAGCCGGGGTGTGGCGCACTGTGCGAATGGCACGAAATATTGGAGGGGCTAGGTCGAGTGAGTTAGGTGTCCCTGCAGCTGCCAAAAGCCTAGCAGTGTGCAGGGGGAAACCGTCCATTTTCCAGACTGCAGCTAACGTCGAGTGACTGCTCGCCAGAACGAGCCGGTAGCTAAGTACACCCAGAAGGAACACTACGCACCGGCTTTCTCCTTGCTGCTCAGCGGCAGCCCTGAGAGACACACTAGGCCATTACACCTAAGACCTTCTACACCTCTGTTCGGGGAGCACTTTTGAATGTCTTGGCTATCTAGCTATCCAACAAAGAAAAGAGTGTGTTGCCTCTCACTCGGCATGCAAAGAGATGATCCGGAGGGCTTTGGTAGCGGCACGGTGCTCAGGGGGCCAAGTAGAGTACTCGGTACACAGTGTTCTTCCAGGGGACCTGCTGAGGCAGCGGGGGTCCTGGGAAAGGCCCACGAACATTCATGCACTACTTGCCTAAGGTTTCGTGGAAAGCCTCTGCACGCCTCAGTTCGTGGAGGGAATACCTGAACCTTACTTTGGTCCTCGCGGAACAGCACAGTGTTCCCTTTGTGTATATAGGGCGCCGGGAGGCCTCCTGCACGGTACAGAAAGCAGAGTGTTTCTCTAGGAGAGCTCCCTTTCCCTCACATAGCCATTCTACTTGTGAAGAGAACACGAGCAACCACACTGTGTCTCAGGACGCTCTGAGGCCGCACTTTCAGCTCTCCCGCTGGGAAAGTAATGCTCTTCGCTCTAGGTAACCAATATCAAAATTGAACCCAGCACATGCACCTGTAGTTTCTGACCAACCAAGAGAGACTCAAGCAGCACGCTGGACCTTCCCTGATAAAACTTTGGCGCCAAGGGGCTCCGGCATGGGCTGAATGGCTTCAAGGACACGATTCCCGGGGATAGGCCAAATGGTCCCTGTAGCTCAGAAAACCCGAGGTAGCGTTCAAGGGGCAAATTGTACGTTTGTCGGGCTGCCTCTGTAGTCGGCCTTCTGCTTGGCAGAGAGAAGACGGCAGGTAAGGGTTCCCAGTCTGAACAATAACCACAGCGTTTTGTCATTGCAGCAGTGGTCCAGCAGTGGGGACCTTTTGCATTACACCTGAGACCTGCTAGGCCTGTGCTCGGGAGGCCTGTTGAAAGCCTGGCAATCTCCATGGGCACCGAAGAGAGAGCAGAGCGTTGCCTTTCCTTCTCCATGCAGAGAAATGATCCGAAGGGGCCTAAGGGACCTGTGTTTGGGTAGGTCGCCTAAGAAGAGGCATTGGGTACACAGTGTTTTTCCACGCCCAGGGGGTGAGGACCCAGGAGTCCTAGGAGTCCTGAGCGGCACACTAGCGTTAAGCCACTGCCATGACTAAGGCTTCTGGGCAAATGCTGCCTGCCTGCCAGCACTGTGGCTGCCGTCCTGGACTTTGTTTTGATCTTGGTGATCAGCGTAGATCGCCCTGTATGTAAAGGGGGCTCTGGCATGCCTCAGGCAAGGAAGTGGAAACACCTTTTGTCTTTCCTGTAAAGCACCCTTTCCTTTGAGGCACATTCCAGCACGCAAGGAAGGACTCGCAGAACGCCCTATGTAGGCACCTTGGAGGCTACGAGGATTCCTCGTTCAACTAGGGAATTCCTCCGTTTCTCATAAGGCCCCAGTATCAAAGTTGAACCCAGCCCACGTACGTGTCGTTTCTGAAGAACCAAAAGAGGCACGAGGAGCACTGTGCTACCTTCTCAGAATAATGTTTTATTTAGGCAGGGAGATTTGCACTGTGCGGCTGACCTAAGCGATTTAAGGCGCTAGGGAGGTCTAGGTGGCCTTGAACCTGCCAAAAGACTAGCAGGGCTCAGGAGGAAACGGTTGATTTTCCAGGCTGCATCTAAAAGTCGTGTTTCTGCTTGGCAGAGAGAGACGGCAGGTGTGTAAAGCGAGAAGGAACACGAAGCACAGAGTTGTTTCACTGCAGCTCAGGGTCCGCCCTGAGAGCCACTGGCATTACACCGAGGACTTTCCAGAACTCTGGTCGGGGCACATTTGAAAGACTTGTCAGTCTATCGATCCAACGAAGAAAACACTGCCTTGCCTTCCACGGTGCACTCAAAGAGACGACCCGGAGTACCCAGGTAGCGGCACGGTGCGCAGTCGGCCAAGAAGAGTCACTGAGCACACAGCGTTCTTCCAAGGGACATGGTGAGGCGGCGGGAGTCCTAGGAAGGGCACACTGGCCTGAATGCCCTACCTTCCCGGCCGGGGTCATGGAACTCGTTTGCACACGGCCACCCGTGGATGGAAACCCGGACATTACGTTGAGCCTGGGGGACAGGTCTGCTTTTCCCGTTATGTGAAGAGGGCTGCTGGAGGCCTCCTGCCACGAGTAGGAAACACTGTGTTAATCGAGGAAAGCTGCCTCTCCCTCAGTCGGCCTTGCCACTGTGTAGAGATGACGGGCAACCGCACTGGTTTTCACTTAAGTTGGAGGCCGCAGGTGGCCTGCTTTCCCGTTGGGAAAATAACGCTTCCCTCCTTAGGTCCCGATGCCAGACTTGGCACAGCCCACGGACGGGTAGTTTCTGAGCAACGAAAAGAGACTCACGCAGCCCCCTGGACCTTCCCTGATAAAACTTTGGCACGAAGGGAGTTCTGCTTGGGCTGAGTGGCGTGACCGACATAATTCCTTGGGTTAGGCCAAAGTGTCCTTTTCCCTTACAAAAGCTTAGGCAGTGTTGCAGGGGCAACAAGTCCGTATGTCAGGCTGCATCTAAAGTCGACTGTCTGCTTGGCGAGCGAGGGCAGGCTGGCGTTCCCAGGATGAACAGCGAGCCGAGGGTTTTTCCCATTGCAGTTCGGGTTCAGCGGCGGGGACCACCTGCAGTACACCTAAGACCTGCTAGACCTGTGCTCGGGAGGACTTTCGAAAGACTGGCAATCCACCTGTGCGACCAAGAGAGCGGTGTTTTGCCTTTCACTCTTCATTCCAAGAGATGATCCGAAGGGCCTAGGCCCCTGTATGTTGGTAGGTCGCCTAAGAAGTGGCATCCGGTACACACTGTGTTTCCATGAGACGTGGTGAGGACGCGGGCGTCCCAGGAGTCCTGCAAAGCACACTAGCGTTTAGCCACTGCTTTGAGTGAGGCTCCCTGGGAAACGCTGCATGGCTGCCCGGCGCTGTGGATGCAATTCCCGGACCTTGCCTTCAGCTTGGCGCTCAGCGTAGTGTTCCTTTTAGGTAGAGGCGACCCTGGGGTGCCTCAGGAGTGGACGTGGAAACACACTATGCCTCTCAAGGAAAGCCCACTTTCCTTCCAAAGACATGCCAGCAGGCACGCGTGGGCTGACAGAGCACTGTATTTCAGGCAGCTTTCACGTTGAACCATCCTTCTTTCCAGTTGGGAGGTACTACAGTGCTCTGAAGGTCCCAATCTCAAAGTTGAGCACGGCCCCACGTACCCATAGGTTCTCCCGCACCGAAAGGGACACAAGGAGGACTGTGGCCCCTCCTCTGAATAACTTGGTAGCCGGGGTGTGGCGCACTGTGCGAATGGCACGAAATATTGGAGGGGCTAGGTCGAGTGAGTTAGGTGTCCCTGCAGCTGCCAAAAGCCTAGCAGTGTGCAGGGGGAAACCGTCCATTTTCCAGACTGCAGCTAACGTCGAGTGACTGCTCGCCAGAACGAGCCGGTAGCTAAGTACACCCAGAAGGAACACTACGCACCGGCTTTCTCCTTGCTGCTCAGCGGCAGCCCTGAGAGACACACTAGGCCATTACACCTAAGACCTTCTACACCTCTGTTCGGGGAGCACTTTTGAATGTCTTGGCTATCTAGCTATCCAACAAAGAAAAGAGTGTGTTGCCTCTCACTCGGCATGCAAAGAGATGATCCGGAGGGCTTTGGTAGCGGCACGGTGCTCAGGGGGCCAAGTAGAGTACTCGGTACACAGTGTTCTTCCAGGGGACCTGCTGAGGCAGCGGGGGTCCTGGGAAAGGCCCACGAACATTCATGCACTACTTGCCTAAGGTTTCGTGGAAAGCCTCTGCACGCCTCAGTTCGTGGAGGGAATACCTGAACCTTACTTTGGTCCTCGCGGAACAGCACAGTGTTCCCTTTGTGTATATAGGGCGCCGGGAGGCCTCCTGCACGGTACAGAAAGCAGAGTGTTTCTCTAGGAGAGCTCCCTTTCCCTCACATAGCCATTCTACTTGTGAAGAGAACACGAGCAACCACACTGTGTCTCAGGACGCTCTGAGGCCGCACTTTCAGCTCTCCCGCTGGGAAAGTAATGCTCTTCGCTCTAGGTAACCAATATCAAAATTGAACCCAGCACATGCACCTGTAGTTTCTGACCAACCAAGAGAGACTCAAGCAGCACGCTGGACCTTCCCTGATAAAACTTTGGCGCCAAGGGGCTCCGGCATGGGCTGAATGGCTTCAAGGACACGATTCCCGGGGATAGGCCAAATGGTCCCTGTAGCTCAGAAAACCCGAGGTAGCGTTCAAGGGGCAAATTGTACGTTTGTCGGGCTGCCTCTGTAGTCGGCCTTCTGCTTGGCAGAGAGAAGACGGCAGGTAAGGGTTCCCAGTCTGAACAATAACCACAGCGTTTTGTCATTGCAGCAGTGGTCCAGCAGTGGGGACCTTTTGCATTACACCTGAGACCTGCTAGGCCTGTGCTCGGGAGGCCTGTTGAAAGCCTGGCAATCTCCATGGGCACCGAAGAGAGAGCAGAGCGTTGCCTTTCCTTCTCCATGCAGAGAAATGATCCGAAGGGGCCTAAGGGACCTGTGTTTGGGTAGGTCGCCTAAGAAGAGGCATTGGGTACACAGTGTTTTTCCACGCCCAGGGGGTGAGGACCCAGGAGTCCTAGGAGTCCTGAGCGGCACACTAGCGTTAAGCCACTGCCATGACTAAGGCTTCTGGGCAAATGCTGCCTGCCTGCCAGCACTGTGGCTGCCGTCCTGGACTTTGTTTTGATCTTGGTGATCAGCGTAGATCGCCCTGTATGTAAAGGGGGCTCTGGCATGCCTCAGGCAAGGAAGTGGAAACACCTTTTGTCTTTCCTGTAAAGCACCCTTTCCTTTGAGGCACATTCCAGCACGCAAGGAAGGACTCGCAGAACGCCCTATGTAGGCACCTTGGAGGCTACGAGGATTCCTCGTTCAACTAGGGAATTCCTCCGTTTCTCATAAGGCCCCAGTATCAAAGTTGAACCCAGCCCACGTACGTGTCGTTTCTGAAGAACCAAAAGAGGCACGAGGAGCACTGTGCTACCTTCTCAGAATAATGTTTTATTTAGGCAGGGAGATTTGCACTGTGCGGCTGACCTAAGCGATTTAAGGCGCTAGGGAGGTCTAGGTGGCCTTGAACCTGCCAAAAGACTAGCAGGGCTCAGGAGGAAACGGTTGATTTTCCAGGCTGCATCTAAAAGTCGTGTTTCTGCTTGGCAGAGAGAGACGGCAGGTGTGTAAAGCGAGAAGGAACACGAAGCACAGAGTTGTTTCACTGCAGCTCAGGGTCCGCCCTGAGAGCCACTGGCATTACACCGAGGACTTTCCAGAACTCTGGTCGGGGCACATTTGAAAGACTTGTCAGTCTATCGATCCAACGAAGAAAACACTGCCTTGCCTTCCACGGTGCACTCAAAGAGACGACCCGGAGTACCCAGGTAGCGGCACGGTGCGCAGTCGGCCAAGAAGAGTCACTGAGCACACAGCGTTCTTCCAAGGGACATGGTGAGGCGGCGGGAGTCCTAGGAAGGGCACACTGGCCTGAATGCCCTACCTTCCCGGCCGGGGTCATGGAACTCGTTTGCACACGGCCACCCGTGGATGGAAACCCGGACATTACGTTGAGCCTGGGGGACAGGTCTGCTTTTCCCGTTATGTGAAGAGGGCTGCTGGAGGCCTCCTGCCACGAGTAGGAAACACTGTGTTAATCGAGGAAAGCTGCCTCTCCCTCAGTCGGCCTTGCCACTGTGTAGAGATGACGGGCAACCGCACTGGTTTTCACTTAAGTTGGAGGCCGCAGGTGGCCTGCTTTCCCGTTGGGAAAATAACGCTTCCCTCCTTAGGTCCCGATGCCAGACTTGGCACAGCCCACGGACGGGTAGTTTCTGAGCAACGAAAAGAGACTCACGCAGCCCCCTGGACCTTCCCTGATAAAACTTTGGCACGAAGGGAGTTCTGCTTGGGCTGAGTGGCGTGACCGACATAATTCCTTGGGTTAGGCCAAAGTGTCCTTTTCCCTTACAAAAGCTTAGGCAGTGTTGCAGGGGCAACAAGTCCGTATGTCAGGCTGCATCTAAAGTCGACTGTCTGCTTGGCGAGCGAGGGCAGGCTGGCGTTCCCAGGATGAACAGCGAGCCGAGGGTTTTTCCCATTGCAGTTCGGGTTCAGCGGCGGGGACCACCTGCAGTACACCTAAGACCTGCTAGACCTGTGCTCGGGAGGACTTTCGAAAGACTGGCAATCCACCTGTGCGACCAAGAGAGCGGTGTTTTGCCTTTCACTCTTCATTCCAAGAGATGATCCGAAGGGCCTAGGCCCCTGTATGTTGGTAGGTCGCCTAAGAAGTGGCATCCGGTACACACTGTGTTTCCATGAGACGTGGTGAGGACGCGGGCGTCCCAGGAGTCCTGCAAAGCACACTAGCGTTTAGCCACTGCTTTGAGTGAGGCTCCCTGGGAAACGCTGCATGGCTGCCCGGCGCTGTGGATGCAATTCCCGGACCTTGCCTTCAGCTTGGCGCTCAGCGTAGTGTTCCTTTTAGGTAGAGGCGACCCTGGGGTGCCTCAGGAGTGGACGTGGAAACACACTATGCCTCTCAAGGAAAGCCCACTTTCCTTCCAAAGACATGCCAGCAGGCACGCGTGGGCTGACAGAGCACTGTATTTCAGGCAGCTTTCACGTTGAACCATCCTTCTTTCCAGTTGGGAGGTACTACAGTGCTCTGAAGGTCCCAATCTCAAAGTTGAGCACGGCCCCACGTACCCATAGGTTCTCCCGCACCGAAAGGGACACAAGGAGGACTGTGGCCCCTCCTCTGAATAACTTGGTAGCCGGGGTGTGGCGCACTGTGCGAATGGCACGAAATATTGGAGGGGCTAGGTCGAGTGAGTTAGGTGTCCCTGCAGCTGCCAAAAGCCTAGCAGTGTGCAGGGGGAAACCGTCCATTTTCCAGACTGCAGCTAACGTCGAGTGACTGCTCGCCAGAACGAGCCGGTAGCTAAGTACACCCAGAAGGAACACTACGCACCGGCTTTCTCCTTGCTGCTCAGCGGCAGCCCTGAGAGACACACTAGGCCATTACACCTAAGACCTTCTACACCTCTGTTCGGGGAGCACTTTTGAATGTCTTGGCTATCTAGCTATCCAACAAAGAAAAGAGTGTGTTGCCTCTCACTCGGCATGCAAAGAGATGATCCGGAGGGCTTTGGTAGCGGCACGGTGCTCAGGGGGCCAAGTAGAGTACTCGGTACACAGTGTTCTTCCAGGGGACCTGCTGAGGCAGCGGGGGTCCTGGGAAAGGCCCACGAACATTCATGCACTACTTGCCTAAGGTTTCGTGGAAAGCCTCTGCACGCCTCAGTTCGTGGAGGGAATACCTGAACCTTACTTTGGTCCTCGCGGAACAGCACAGTGTTCCCTTTGTGTATATAGGGCGCCGGGAGGCCTCCTGCACGGTACAGAAAGCAGAGTGTTTCTCTAGGAGAGCTCCCTTTCCCTCACATAGCCATTCTACTTGTGAAGAGAACACGAGCAACCACACTGTGTCTCAGGACGCTCTGAGGCCGCACTTTCAGCTCTCCCGCTGGGAAAGTAATGCTCTTCGCTCTAGGTAACCAATATCAAAATTGAACCCAGCACATGCACCTGTAGTTTCTGACCAACCAAGAGAGACTCAAGCAGCACGCTGGACCTTCCCTGATAAAACTTTGGCGCCAAGGGGCTCCGGCATGGGCTGAATGGCTTCAAGGACACGATTCCCGGGGATAGGCCAAATGGTCCCTGTAGCTCAGAAAACCCGAGGTAGCGTTCAAGGGGCAAATTGTACGTTTGTCGGGCTGCCTCTGTAGTCGGCCTTCTGCTTGGCAGAGAGAAGACGGCAGGTAAGGGTTCCCAGTCTGAACAATAACCACAGCGTTTTGTCATTGCAGCAGTGGTCCAGCAGTGGGGACCTTTTGCATTACACCTGAGACCTGCTAGGCCTGTGCTCGGGAGGCCTGTTGAAAGCCTGGCAATCTCCATGGGCACCGAAGAGAGAGCAGAGCGTTGCCTTTCCTTCTCCATGCAGAGAAATGATCCGAAGGGGCCTAAGGGACCTGTGTTTGGGTAGGTCGCCTAAGAAGAGGCATTGGGTACACAGTGTTTTTCCACGCCCAGGGGGTGAGGACCCAGGAGTCCTAGGAGTCCTGAGCGGCACACTAGCGTTAAGCCACTGCCATGACTAAGGCTTCTGGGCAAATGCTGCCTGCCTGCCAGCACTGTGGCTGCCGTCCTGGACTTTGTTTTGATCTTGGTGATCAGCGTAGATCGCCCTGTATGTAAAGGGGGCTCTGGCATGCCTCAGGCAAGGAAGTGGAAACACCTTTTGTCTTTCCTGTAAAGCACCCTTTCCTTTGAGGCACATTCCAGCACGCAAGGAAGGACTCGCAGAACGCCCTATGTAGGCACCTTGGAGGCTACGAGGATTCCTCGTTCAACTAGGGAATTCCTCCGTTTCTCATAAGGCCCCAGTATCAAAGTTGAACCCAGCCCACGTACGTGTCGTTTCTGAAGAACCAAAAGAGGCACGAGGAGCACTGTGCTACCTTCTCAGAATAATGTTTTATTTAGGCAGGGAGATTTGCACTGTGCGGCTGACCTAAGCGATTTAAGGCGCTAGGGAGGTCTAGGTGGCCTTGAACCTGCCAAAAGACTAGCAGGGCTCAGGAGGAAACGGTTGATTTTCCAGGCTGCATCTAAAAGTCGTGTTTCTGCTTGGCAGAGAGAGACGGCAGGTGTGTAAAGCGAGAAGGAACACGAAGCACAGAGTTGTTTCACTGCAGCTCAGGGTCCGCCCTGAGAGCCACTGGCATTACACCGAGGACTTTCCAGAACTCTGGTCGGGGCACATTTGAAAGACTTGTCAGTCTATCGATCCAACGAAGAAAACACTGCCTTGCCTTCCACGGTGCACTCAAAGAGACGACCCGGAGTACCCAGGTAGCGGCACGGTGCGCAGTCGGCCAAGAAGAGTCACTGAGCACACAGCGTTCTTCCAAGGGACATGGTGAGGCGGCGGGAGTCCTAGGAAGGGCACACTGGCCTGAATGCCCTACCTTCCCGGCCGGGGTCATGGAACTCGTTTGCACACGGCCACCCGTGGATGGAAACCCGGACATTACGTTGAGCCTGGGGGACAGGTCTGCTTTTCCCGTTATGTGAAGAGGGCTGCTGGAGGCCTCCTGCCACGAGTAGGAAACACTGTGTTAATCGAGGAAAGCTGCCTCTCCCTCAGTCGGCCTTGCCACTGTGTAGAGATGACGGGCAACCGCACTGGTTTTCACTTAAGTTGGAGGCCGCAGGTGGCCTGCTTTCCCGTTGGGAAAATAACGCTTCCCTCCTTAGGTCCCGATGCCAGACTTGGCACAGCCCACGGACGGGTAGTTTCTGAGCAACGAAAAGAGACTCACGCAGCCCCCTGGACCTTCCCTGATAAAACTTTGGCACGAAGGGAGTTCTGCTTGGGCTGAGTGGCGTGACCGACATAATTCCTTGGGTTAGGCCAAAGTGTCCTTTTCCCTTACAAAAGCTTAGGCAGTGTTGCAGGGGCAACAAGTCCGTATGTCAGGCTGCATCTAAAGTCGACTGTCTGCTTGGCGAGCGAGGGCAGGCTGGCGTTCCCAGGATGAACAGCGAGCCGAGGGTTTTTCCCATTGCAGTTCGGGTTCAGCGGCGGGGACCACCTGCAGTACACCTAAGACCTGCTAGACCTGTGCTCGGGAGGACTTTCGAAAGACTGGCAATCCACCTGTGCGACCAAGAGAGCGGTGTTTTGCCTTTCACTCTTCATTCCAAGAGATGATCCGAAGGGCCTAGGCCCCTGTATGTTGGTAGGTCGCCTAAGAAGTGGCATCCGGTACACACTGTGTTTCCATGAGACGTGGTGAGGACGCGGGCGTCCCAGGAGTCCTGCAAAGCACACTAGCGTTTAGCCACTGCTTTGAGTGAGGCTCCCTGGGAAACGCTGCATGGCTGCCCGGCGCTGTGGATGCAATTCCCGGACCTTGCCTTCAGCTTGGCGCTCAGCGTAGTGTTCCTTTTAGGTAGAGGCGACCCTGGGGTGCCTCAGGAGTGGACGTGGAAACACACTATGCCTCTCAAGGAAAGCCCACTTTCCTTCCAAAGACATGCCAGCAGGCACGCGTGGGCTGACAGAGCACTGTATTTCAGGCAGCTTTCACGTTGAACCATCCTTCTTTCCAGTTGGGAGGTACTACAGTGCTCTGAAGGTCCCAATCTCAAAGTTGAGCACGGCCCCACGTACCCATAGGTTCTCCCGCACCGAAAGGGACACAAGGAGGACTGTGGCCCCTCCTCTGAATAACTTGGTAGCCGGGGTGTGGCGCACTGTGCGAATGGCACGAAATATTGGAGGGGCTAGGTCGAGTGAGTTAGGTGTCCCTGCAGCTGCCAAAAGCCTAGCAGTGTGCAGGGGGAAACCGTCCATTTTCCAGACTGCAGCTAACGTCGAGTGACTGCTCGCCAGAACGAGCCGGTAGCTAAGTACACCCAGAAGGAACACTACGCACCGGCTTTCTCCTTGCTGCTCAGCGGCAGCCCTGAGAGACACACTAGGCCATTACACCTAAGACCTTCTACACCTCTGTTCGGGGAGCACTTTTGAATGTCTTGGCTATCTAGCTATCCAACAAAGAAAAGAGTGTGTTGCCTCTCACTCGGCATGCAAAGAGATGATCCGGAGGGCTTTGGTAGCGGCACGGTGCTCAGGGGGCCAAGTAGAGTACTCGGTACACAGTGTTTCTTCCAGGGGACCTGCTGAGGCAGCGGGGGTCCTGGGAAAGGCCCACGAACATTCATGCACTACTTGCCTAAGGTTTCGTGGAAAGCCTCTGCACGCCTCAGTTCGTGGAGGAATACCTGAACCTTACTTTGGTCCTCGCGGAACAGCACAGTGTTCCCTTTGTGTATATAGGGCGCCGGGAGGCCTCCTGCACGGTACAGAAAGCAGAGTGTTTCTCTAGGAGAGCTCCCTTTCCCTCACATAGCCATTCTACTTGTGAAGAGAACACGAGCAACCACACTGTGTCTCAGGACGCTCTGAGGCCGCACTTTCAGCTCTCCCGCTGGGAAAGTAATGCTCTTCGCTCTAGGTAACCAATATCAAAATTGAACCCAGCACATGCACCTGTAGTTTCTGACCAACCAAGAGAGACTCAAGCAGCACGCTGGACCTTCCCTGATAAAACTTTGGCGCCAAGGGGCTCCGGCATGGGCTGAATGGCTTCAAGGACACGATTCCCGGGGATAGGCCAAATGGTCCCTGTAGCTCAGAAAACCCGAGGTAGCGTTCAAGGGGCAAATTGTACGTTTGTCGGGCTGCCTCTGTAGTCGGCCTTCTGCTTGGCAGAGAGAAGACGGCAGGTAAGGGTTCCCAGTCTGAACAATAACCACAGCGTTTTGTCATTGCAGCAGTGGTCCAGCAGTGGGGACCTTTTGCATTACACCTGAGACCTGCTAGGCCTGTGCTCGGGAGGCCTGTTGAAAGCCTGGCAATCTCCATGGGCACCGAAGAGAGAGCAGAGCGTTGCCTTTCCTTCTCCATGCAGAGAAATGATCCGAAGGGGCCTAAGGGACCTGTGTTTGGGTAGGTCGCCTAAGAAGAGGCATTGGGTACACAGTGTTTTTCCACGCCCAGGGGGTGAGGACCCAGGAGTCCTAGGAG